>NC_048298.1:189114477-189256938 GCF_013100865.1 Trachemys scripta elegans
GGTAAGAACCTCACTTCTTCTTGCATCTGAAGAAGTGAGGTTCTTACCCACGAAAGCTTATGCTCCCAGTACTTCTGTTAATACTTGGTCAGTCATTTTGCTGTGAGAATAATATATGTGATGCTGTCTAGCAGTTGCCAGCTCAAATCAGAGCTATAGGCCAATTCACTTTTGTGTGAATCTCAATGAAACGTTATGTGGGCTAGTAGGCATAGGCCAATTCACTTGTTAGACTAGAACAAAAGGGGTTGTTATCACTTACATTTACATAGCATATGCCCTGGTAATTACATTTGCTTTGCATTAATGAAAACTAGTGAAATGCTAAGGTTATTGCCTTCGCTTATCTATAACCAGTTCTTGGCTATTACATTACATATATCTTATGTATACCCTATAATTAGATAACCTTAGATTTAAGTGCGTGTTAATGTTAAAATGTTTGGTGTGAACTTCAGGAAAACTAATGAAAGAACGTTATTTGCTGTTGCTCCTCAAAGAAACATTGCATATGTTAATGAAGGACTTAATGGCTGTGAATGAAGAAGCTTGTTCACTTCAAAGCCAGGGCCATTAAGTAACAATGGGAATTCACAGACTGTCTGCATTATTTATTCTTTCTCTAAGGAAGGACTCATATGGGTGAAGACACCTGTCAGATTGTCTTCTGGGTGAAGGATCTATGGCCTTGGCTACACTGGCGCTGTACAGCGCTGCAACTTGCTGCGCTCAGGGGTGTGAAAACGCCCCCCCCCCAAGCACAGCGAGTGCAACGCTTTAAAGCGCCAGTGTAATCAGAGCCTGCAGCGCTGCACGCTCGCTCACAGCGCTGCAAGCTACTCCCCTCAGAGAGGTGGAGTACACACAGCGCTGGGAGAGAGCTCTCGCAGCGCTGGCGGCGCGACTACACTTGTGCTTCATAGCGCTGCCGCGGCAGCGCTAGAAAGTCCCGAGTTTAGCCAAGGCCTATAGCAGGGGTTCTCAAACTGGAGGTTGGGACCCCTGAGGGGATCGCAAGGTGATTACATGGAGGGTCGTGAGCTCTCAGCCTCCACTCCAAGCCCCGCTTTGCCGCCAGCATTTATAGTGGTGTTAAATATATAAAAATGCTTTTAATTTTAAGGGACTGTCACACTCAGAGGCTTGTTATGTGAAAGGAGTCACTAGTACAAAAGTTTGAGAACCACTGATCTATAAATACTGGTTTAAGGGAATGATCCTGCATCTCTGAACTATTTTGGATTCTAACAGGGTGGAATACTGAACAAGTGGACAGAGATGCCGGAATTACACTGGGCAACCCTGAGGAACTTTTGGAAATCTAGCAAATTACTACAACTCTCTTAACATTTTGGACTTGCAAGCTTTGACTCACTGGTTAATGAATGTTATCTGCTTTAACCTCTCAATTACTCTCATTTCTTTTCTTAACTAATAAACCTTTAGTTGGTTTACAAGAGAAATTGGCTTCAGCGTTGTCTTTGGTGAGATCCAGACTACCAATTTGACTTGGGGTAAATGACTGGTCCTTTGGGGTAGGAAGTAACCTAATGTGATGTGTATTTGGCATACTGACCAATATCATAAAGTCTAGTTTGTCTGGATGGCAAAATGCACTGGAGAGCCTAAGGGAACTGTTTGTGACTCCATGGTAAGACTAATATAGTAATACAGGAATGCACATTTGTTACTGTCTTGGTGAAATCTATTATAGAACATACCACCAGTTTGGGGTGTCTGCCCTGTTTTCTGACAGTCTGACTTAAGATTGACACACTCAGTTCTGAGCCACATCAGACAGCGTGTCAATAGTTTAAACCTGCAAATGACCCATGTCCCACACTACATATAACAAAGTAACAGATCCTGCCCTAATGGGCTGTGGCCTCTATTTCTGTGTAACCTAGTTTGTTTCACATCATTTGTTTTTGTGCACTATTTTTGCATAAGCAAATAGCAGAATTTACGAATGCAAAGCAAAACCTTTAATGTACAAAAATAGCATCCATTAAGTGCTTTGCAAGTGCATAGCTGAATGCATGCAATGGAGGTTGGGTTGAATCGTCTATGAAAATTAGATCCATCAAGGAATATGCTATATAAGACCCATGCTTGGGATTTTCAAAGAAGCCAAAGGGAGTTAGGCACCCAGCTCCCATAGCATTTCAATGGTTCTTGCACAGAATTCCTTTAGGCTCCTTTGAAAACCCCATTCAAATCAAGAAACAAACGGAAAAGGGATTCTGTTCCACAAATACCAAAGCCAAAACTAGAGGGCAGTAGAAGAGCTTCAAGTCCTTCTCAGGGCCCTAAGTTCTCTGGCCACTTGACAGCTGCTCTCAGGTGGCTGCCAGTTTTACAGCCAAGAGGATACTCAGGTTGCGTTCTTTATAAATGTAAAATACTAATCATAGTGCGCACACAGCAACTAAATGTTCTCAAAAAGTTTACATAAATTAGCAATACAGTAACTCCTCACTTAACATCCGCCCGCTTAACGTTGTTTCAAAGTTACTTTGTTGCTCAGTTAGGGAACATGCGCGTTTAAAGTTATGCAATGCTCCCTTAAAACGTCGTTTGGCTGCCTGCTCTATTCACTGCTTGTACAATTTTGTGAAAGAGCAGCAACTTTACAAGGGAGCATTGCACAAGTTCCTCTTTTCCGCCTCCTCCCCACCCTCCCAGCGCTTCCCAGGTGCTTAGGACTTTCTTGGAGGGAGGGGGAAGAGCGGGGAAGCGCCGCGGTCTTCACTCTTCTCCCTCCCTCCAAGAAAGTCCTAAGTGTGAAGCTCTGGGAGGGAGGGAGAGGAGCGGGGAAATGCTGCGTCTTCGTCACTTTCTGGGAGGGAGGGGGAGGAGTGGAGACGCGGTGCTTCCCCGCTCCTCCCCCTCCCTCCCAGAAAGTCCTAAGTGCAAAGCACTGGGAGAGTGGGGAAGGAGTGGGGAAGGGCTGCGTCTCCACTCCTCCCCCTGCCTCCCAGAAAGTCCTAAGCACCGCCAAACAGCTGGTGGGTGGGGGGAGGAGTGGGGATGCAGTGTGCTCCGGAGAGGAGGTGGAGTGGGGGTGGGAAGAGGTGGGCCTGGAGCATCCCCCGGCAAAGTTGGCGCCTATTCTTCTCCGGGGAAACTACCTCTGCTGCTGTGAAGATGCTTCCTTCCTAGAGTCCTTGCCTGCAGCGGGCTGTATCTGTGTGGGGTAAACCAGGAGCACTTCCCAACCACAGTACAGTACAGTACTGTACAGTATATAATGGCTTTTGACTGCCCCCCCAAAATTTCCTTGGAACCTAACCCCCCGCATTTACATTAAATCTTATGGGAAAATTGGATTTGTTTAACATCATTTCACTCAAAGTTGCATTTTTCAGGAACATAACAACAACGTTAAGTGAGGAGTTACTGTATATTTCTTGAAAGCCTTTGGAGGCCCGATTATATTAAACTAAGAAATGCTATTTTGACAAACAACAATAATAATACTTCTCAAACCACATACATATAAACAATTCAAGCTAATGGAATGCAGTCATGCACATATTCTTATTTAGCTATAACAAAATCCAGAATAATGAAAAGTGCATTTAAAAAACACAGAATCGGTGTCTATCTGAATCCAGATTATGCTGCAGGTGTACTTCATCTCCCATTTCTATAATTTTGCCATTAGTAAAAGCCATTACTGACTCAGAATTTTTGATGTACTTTCTCATTCAAGGGACAATAACGTAATACTATGGGTTTCTGTCCCATACAATGAACTAATTGCTTTACAGCCACAAAACTCATTCACCTTTCAGGATTACTTGAACATAATCTGATAAAACTGATACTTTCTCCTGATAGTGAAAATCCTTCCAGCTTTCAGCCCTGTATTTCAGGAATCCAGGATTTCAAACTCTAGTAGGATTGTGTGAAGAATTCCAGTTTTATCTATATTTCTCCTAGATACTGAAATCTTCACTTCTGTACATTTTTCTGATGCTAATACTCCAGCCAGTCATTATGAACAGAATCCTTTGAAATCCTTAGATTCCACATTTTTGTACTTGAACTGAATATGCGTGCTTTGCTTAATAGCTCAATGATCCCCTTGAAGGCAACAAGACCCTTGTAAGAATTTGTTGTATCCACCAGGCAAAGTATTAACAACTTCAACAGAACTTTATTTACAGTGCAAGTCTCTTCTCCAAGCTGTAGCTGCACACTCTGTAACTCTCCCAGCTTCCTCAACTCCTCCCCCCTCCTTCCTGTTTCCTGTCCTTTCAGACTCCCAACAGCCAGTGCTCCCAGTTCTAATAATACAAGCAGCATCTAAACACCACATTCCCTCCTCTCTTAAGAAACTTTCCAAATTAAAATAAACATTGTTGTTCTAACCCCAGGAACAAATATGAAACAAGACACTATACCGTTGGCAGGAATATTACACTGAAAACACTGTAGATACTACATAACATAGTCTTTAGTCCAGGCAGGTGGTCGTCTGAGTCTAATAGACTGTCTCTCAAGGCCCGGTTCCATTTCAATGTCTTGTTGTGTTGGTTCTACAGTGAAGTCATCCAATGCAGACTGGGTGTTGGCATAATCTCCTCTTGGTGCATAGGCAGGTGCAAGATAAGCAGCATTCCATACCCACCCATCAGAAAGTCGACAGGTGTAAGGTCCCTTCTTCTGTATGATTTTAAGAAGAGCTGTGAATTTATGGTCCCCTTTGCGTAAGATTCCAGGTTTTCATATTCTAACAAAGGAACCACACTCAAACTTTGGTTCCTTAGCACTCCACCATTTGTCTGTGAAAGCCTTAGACTTTGCTTGGTTCTGTTCAACTGTCTTTCTCTCAGCATTACTTAGTGTCCTTGAAGCAAATGCAACAGTCCTCTCTGTGTTGTCCTCATGAAGTTGTGTGAGGACAACCCCAAGTCCATAATCAGAAGCATCAGTAGTTACAATTGTGGGCAATGCGGGACTGAATAATGCAAGTACTGGACTATGTACAATCAAGTCTTTCACTCTTTCGAAACTAATTTGTGCATCCGTTGTCCACAATAAGGTTGAACTTCTCCGTAGTAATTCTCGTAACGGTTCAATGACAGAAGCATAATTGGGAATGAATTTTGCATACCAGGAGGTAAGACCCAAGAAGGAATGTAAGGTTTGCAAATCTGTTGGAGCAGGAGCATTTGAAATTGCCAGGATATGATCTGGATCAGGTTTTAGTCCAGCCTGTGAAATTGTATGCCCCAGAAAGGAGAGTTCAATTTGTCTAAATTTGCATTTGGACCTATTGAGCTTGAGGCCTGCTTTGCTGATGCAGTTTAGTACAGACTGCAGGTTATTGTCATGCTCCTCAGTAGTATTTCCAGACACAGTAATATCATCCAAATAGCACTGAACTCCATGTTGATTCTTCAGAATCAATTACATCATTTTTTGGAAGGCACTTGGGGCTGATGCGAGACCATATGGAATACGTTTAAAACAAAATAGTCCCTCATGTGTAATAAATGCTGTGAGGTCTCTGCTGTCTTCATGCAACATAACCTGGTGGTATGCGCTCTGCAAATCAAGAGTAGAAAACATCTTTGCTCCACGGAATTCTGCAAATACTTCTTCTATGTGAGGAAGAGGATGGCTGTAATCACAATAGCTTTATTTGGCTCCCTTAAGTTCACACAAAGGCGAATGTCTCCACCCTTCTGCGTTACTACTATAGGTGAAACCCATTCCGAGGAGTTAATCTCTTCAATAATGTCCTTTTGAACAAGTTTTCTAAGTTCCTCTGAAACAGCTTCCCTGACTGAAAATGGTAAGCGCCGTAATTTCTGTCGTACAGGCATCACATTATTCTGCATTTCAACTTTATGCAGAAACCCATAAGTACAGCCGAGTTTCTCCTCAACCTGGAGTTGGGTCCCAGCTGAAACTGGTGTGTGTACCGCAAGAGTGCTTTGCTGAGGAAGATCAATTCGTCCATTAACTACCCTGAGATTTAAAGCAGCTAATAAATCTCTGCCAAGGATATCAGTGCCTTTGTGGACAATGTAGAACTCCGCAGTTACACAGCGATCTCCAAAAGTACTATTGCTGGCAGGCAGCCATGTACTGGAATATGGTTTTTCAAATAGCATACCTAGGGTTACCATATTTTGAGCCTCCAAAAGGAGGACACTCCACGAGGCCCCCGCCCCAACTCCGCCCCCTCCCCTGCTTCCCGCGAACATTTGATTCTTGGGAAGCTTGAAGCAGGTAAGGGGGGTGTGGGGGGGGAGGAGGCGCGGCCCAGTCTGGCCCCCCCGGCGTTTCCAGCCTGGGCCGGCCCGGGCCCCGGGCCCCCAGCCGAGACCCCCGGCCCGCCCAGCACTGCCGGTGCCCGGCCCCCGAGCCCCCAGCCTGGCCCCCGCGCCCCCGGCTCGGCACCGCTGGCCCCCGCGCCCCCGGCATGTCCCGATTTTCCCGGACATGTCCGGCTTTTGGGGATTTCCCCCCGGACGGGGATTTGGAGCCCAAAAAGCCGGACATGTCCGGGAAAATCCGGACGTATGGTAACCCTAAGCATACCAAGTGAAGTTTGGGTTCAGTAAGAGGCACATCTTTAGTAATGCAAATAGATGGAATCAGGTAGTATAGATACTGCTGAGCCAGTGTCCAACATTAGCTGAACAGAGTGTGATTTGCCTGAGGGTATGGCAGAAACATTTACAGTGCACTTTATCTGTTCTGGAATATGTGCAGTAGTGATTTTGTCTACACTCAGCACAGTAACATCTGGTATTGTAACTGCATGCACCTGTTGATTGAACTGGCTACTGCGACATACTTTAGCAAAATGCCCAATCTTTTTGCAATGATTGCATTGAGCTACTTTTGCTGGACATCCTGTGTACCTTGCAAGATGTTGTGGGGATCCACAGCGAAAGCATGCGTTTACTGTATTTTGCATTTCCTGGCTGAGTGGCTTTTCATTAGTTTTCCTTTTGCAATTGTTTGTCTGCAGTGATAGTGAACTTTTCTGCAAAGGAGTCACAGCCTGGACTAGGCCTCCTGTACCCTGGCTCATTATTTTGGCTTCAGCTGTAGCTGACTCAATCCGAGTAGCAATGGTTATTGCTTTTTCTAGTGTAAGGTGTGGTTCTAGAAGTAAGCGTTCTCTTACACGAAGCGCGGTTGTTTTCTCAACTGGTCTCTAATCATCTCATCTGCCATATTCCCAAAGTCACACGTTGCAATCAGACTCCTCAGGGAAGCAATATATTGCATTATAGTCTCCCCTGGTTTCTGCTCACACTGGCGAAATCTGTAGCGATTAGCTACTACATTCACTTTTGGCACAAAAAAGTTCTTCAATGCAGTGAGTGCAGTCTTATATTTATCATCTGCAAGGGGAAAAGTGTAAAATATACATTGCCCTTCTGCTCCAAGGCAGTGGATTAGCAGAGCACGCTTTCTTACTTCAGAAATCTCTGTAGCACTGATTGCAAGCAGATAAGTCTCAAACATACGGATCCAGGCAGTAAAAGCAATTGGAGGCTCACCTGGGCTTTGCAGAAAGGGTGCAGGTGGGTTCAGAGGCAGACGATCCCATCCTCATCGCCAAAACGTTGTATCCACCAGGCAAAGTATTAACAACTTCAACAGAACTTTATTTACAGTGAAAGTCTCTTCTCCAAGCTGTAACTCTCCCAGCTTCCTCAACTCCTTCCCCCTCCTTCCTGTTTCCTGTCCTTTCAGACTCGCAACAGCCTGTGCTCCCAGTTCTAATAATACAAGCAGCATCTAAACACCACAGAATTACTAAAAGAAAGTCACAATGAGTTGTGACAGTATGTTGGCAACTTGGAGGTCCACCACATCCAACTTTCCTGCAAATTGTTAATTTGTATTCTTGAATCTTTGATTTGTAAATCACGGGGGGTCTCAGTTTGAATCACCAGTACACCCAAGACACGAATACACAATTCAGCCACCATGGAGGATGCTGCAATGAGCCCAGCCACTATGAGGGGATCTCTGCTAATTGCTTGCGTCTGCTCTTGTAGTTGGCTATTTGTTGGCAGACTACAGTGCACTTCAGATCACATTTAATATATTCCATTTAACCCAGATCCAACTTAAATAAAGTTACACACACCTAACTGAGGTCGCTGGTCTTCTGTTTTGGGCACTGTTGATGATGATGGTTGGGTAGCTGAAAATAGAAAAATTCATACATTTATCTATTTTTTCTAGTTTCAAAATCAGTCACCAAAACTGTCTTACATTGGATGGACCAAAGTAATCACTGGCACAATAAGAGTCAACTCACTGGACTTCAACAGCTCAGCACTTGGTGATGTCAACTATGAGATTTGCCCTGATATGTTAAACTGATCTGACCTATTCATGCTCCCATTAAAATAAATGCAAACATGCCTGACATGCCTGTGACTTCAGTAAGAGCAGGTTTGGGCCCTACTGGAAGGACACAGTTGTTACTGATAATTACATCTGGCATAATATTCACATGTTTATTGGACTTGTCTGCTAAGACAGTATCAAATATGAGAAATTCTAAAGCAGAAAGTCTTCAGCTTGAGGCAAGTTCTGTCACTATTTGACTTTTTCCAACACGACATATATCTGTTGTTTTCTGTCAGAGATACTGATGTAGGGTGGAGAAGAAACAATGAATTTCTCCTAAATAACGTACATGTAAAGTTACTTTTTGGAGGGAGCATATACTGTATAAATCGCAAAGAAGTGCCTCTGTTCTTCCTTATACATGACTAACCCATGCAGGGGAGAGGAAAATCTATGAGTTCTAATGATTTACAGATAGTGTTTCCTCTGATTTCTTCCATTGTGGTAGAGGAGGGGTGTCTGTGTGGTTTCCCTCTCCCCCAATAGAAGAAGCTAGTGTTTTAACCCCTTTTTCCTTGTGGATCTCATGGCATCCACTGGCAATAAGGGGCTTGCACTGTGCTCTCCTGCAGGTTGGGGTGGGGAGAATCCAGAGGAGTCCAGCTGTGGCCTGCTCCCTCCAACTTTGTGGAGCTAGAATCCCAGACAGTCCCCATGAAGGAGCTTTCTTGGAGTGGGAAGGGAAGGGGACCATTCCACAGAGGCAGAGCTCCCCCTTAAACTCCTCTCTGCTTGCAGTCATAGAAGAGAAAATGGGACCCCAAACCTCAAAGAACAATCTTTAGAAGGAATACTCAAATCACTTTTAAAACATTTCAACTACTCAGTAAGTATTAATCTATTTTTTCTACAGAGTCTACAGTGCTTACACTCTATATCTCTGTTTGATTTATTGGTAGAGCTGAGGATCTTACATTGATCCAAACTCTTACTACTTTTCTTTTCCCGAGTGAGTAATATCAAAAATAGGCCTACTGTAGGTGGATTTTCAAATCTGGGTGCCTAAGTTTAAAACACCCAAATTCTTATTTAAATTCTCAGACCAGCCCTTTGATACCCAAGTTACCAGTTTCACACACCCAAATAATAGTTTGAATACCCAAACGCAGAATTCTGCGGCATAACATAGGTGTTCAAGTTTGAATTCTATTTCCAGAGGAGATACTCCTGACATGAATTAGGCCCCTATGCTAGAAAGTAAGCAGATGCTTAACCTTTTGATTGAGGAGCAGGGTGACTATGACTTGTCCATGCAGACCTTCTGGCTTGTTCATACGATAAATCTGTAGAGAAAAATAAATTGTCTTAAGTATATATGGCATAAAGTGTGACACATTCTTAATGGCTAAATCACTGGACATGGGAAGGTTATGGAAATGAGAAGGATCCCCATTGCCACGCCCCTGATCCTTTTAGTCATCTCTCACCCTGACAGCTGCACCCTGGCCTCCCTAACTACCTGCCTCTTTCCTTTCTCCCCTGCAGTCTACTCACCATGCCACTGCAAAAATATCTTCGCCCTCCCCCATTGCTGTGACCATGTCTCTTCTCTGGCTTCTTGTCTCCTTCCACCTCACATTCACATGTATTGTCCTCATCTTCCAGGGTCTCCACAACTCTTCTCTTGCCTTTAACATCTCCCACCCCCTCCCTCCACACACACACACACACACACTTCCACTGGGATGTAGGGGAAGGGACTGAGCAGGCACTTTGACAGCTCATGCTAGAGCCTGGCTGACTGGAGTGGGTTCAAGGATCCCTGGGGGTTGGAGACAGGAGTAAGTGTTAGTCACTCAAGTGAGATTTCCCATCACTGTTCGTCAGATGAAAGTCTCTTCTACCATTCATTGTTTTAAGAAAATGGATTTTGGTCTTTTTGCTGCCTTGTTAGTCTGCTGCTGTCACTCCTCGAGAGGAGGCTCCGTAGCTGCTGTTTGCAATGTGGAAGGCTTGAGAGCTACATATGGTCACATCCAGTGAGAATATTAGTGGGGACAGTATAGTACTGGTCTTGTTATTATGATGTTCCACTAAGTAACTACTAAGACTTTTGATAAACTTCATTTTCTTTTATTTAATGTGATGTAACTTTTTAATAAAGAAATTATTTATTCTTATTCATCACAGAGCATTTGGAAGGATTTGCTCTGTAACTGAGGCAATGGCTAGTCCGGATATCCTTTGGACCCAGTGGGGCTATGTTAAATATCCTGTACCTCTGCTATACCTACATCTCTGCCCTTGTCTCCTACTTTTTCCTGTGCATGTGCCCTTTACTCTCTTAACTCTGCTGCCTTCATTTGCCTTTTGTTCTCCCACCTATGGCTCCTTCTTTTATTCTTATACTGGATACAGCATTTCTCCTCTTGTGCACCAAGCAATCTCACTCTCCTTTTTCAGAATCATTCACAAAACCCACCTCTTTTTGGCTAACAGTTAACTGATGGCTTACACTTGAGTATTCCCCATTGTCATTCCCATAAAAACAATTTCAAATAGTTGCTAAAAGAAACGGAAACACCCTACAAGTTAACATGACAATGACAGCTCACATGTCTGTAACCCTCACAGTGCAATGCCACGCAACCACTTCAGTAGGTGGGAAACAATGGGCTGGGCGGCAGTGACTGGGACAACCCCAGTTGAATGGGGATGGAGAACACACAGTGAGGGGACACAGGAGTGTCCAGCCACTCATTGGCTAGCTTGGGGATGAAGGGAGCTGTGTGGTTCCTTGTCCTCCCCTTTCATTAATTTCAACCTTAGTTTGGGCCATATGGAGCCTCTTTTTGCTCTGCTCCAGTAGCTATAATATATATAATATACTAACTTTGGGCCTGTTTTGAGAGCTCAAGAAAGGAAATAAAATACACCTATTGCCAAATCAGTGCTGTATTAAGGTAGGAGCATAGACTCCTTTGGATGGATGGCAGATTCTTAATAGTGTCTTAGCTTTCTTTTAGAAAGGTTGTTTGACAGTCTTTAAAAATGCAATCAGGTAGGAAGTAGTGAACCAGCTGAGAAGGCAGTTTGACTCTGAGTGTGGCTTTTGTATATCTGCCCATTCTCAGACACTACTAGAGAGCGAATTGAATGGAAACAAAGTGTAATATGTAATTCACAACCAAATTGCCTTTAATTTATTTAGTCTGTTTGGCTTGAGTGTATAACTGGCACTGCCATCACTGTGGTCTGATGGAATCTTACACTCTCAAAATTTCGGTTTTGCTGAGATATACACTTTTTATTCTGTATTATATTTTAAGTAACTGTGCCTTGTTATCCTTGATTTTTCCAATTTTATACCACATTCTTCTCTTGTGGAAACATGGAGAATTGGAGAAAATAGTGCTAACTGTATAGGTATTTATCTCTGATCTGAGTAACTGTATACAGTACTATTATAATTATTTATTATAGTACAGTATAGTCGCACCCAGAAGCCCCAATCAAATTGGGATCCAATTGTGCTCAGTACCATTAAAGCATATAGTTAGAGATAGTCTTCTCCCTGGAGAACTTACCATCCCAAAGGAAAACGAAAACAGACAAAGTTTCAAATTGTGTGCTGTGCCCAGCTTCTACTGCACACAGCGGAAACGGAGGGGGTGCTGTCAGGGAGCTGATCCTGATCCTCTGCCCAGCTCTGGATGAAGATTAGAGCAGCCTGGGGGCTACTCTAAACAAGTGCTAGGTGGCTATGATCCACAATGGATCATAAGCCAGCTGAGGACTGTCAGGGTGCCACCTACTTCATCCACTCCCCTTTGCTTGCTGCTGCCAGCCTTGTCATACCTATATCCTCCACCTAGAAGCCCTGTGCACCAGGAAGCATCGTGGGAGGTGCACAAGCTGGCTATGCTGCACCTGCTGAGAACCCTTCCACGCTGGTGGTATTCCCAGCCAGGTGTATGTGACCAGTGTGTGCAACATCTTGAGCTGGGCCAAAAATCTAGCCCAGAGGGATGAGGAGTAGGACACAATATACAAGCAAAGGGGGGAAAAGGTGTTGTCAAGTACACGTGTTGGTAGTTCCAATTTTTCCTAACCCTTCACTCTCCCACAAAGAAGGTAGGAAAGGGGAAAAACATGAAACTAATGAGATATGTGCCTGTCACCAGCCAGTCTGCCCTCCTTCCCATTCTTTGTTTGCTTTCTTGAGAGGGATGGGGAGGGGGAGTACCTCAGATTGTAAACTCTTGTGTAACTGTATATAAAGGGAAGTTGCATGGCACTTGTGCATCTGCATAGAAGTGCTAGTTGTTAGAATTTTATTTTTAAAATACCACATACCTGAAATTCATTAAATAGTATAAATTTAGTATTGTGAGAAAACTCTTGAGTCAAGAGGCAAAACACATCCTCATATGGTTGTGTGACTACGCCCTCTTTTAAAGGAAAGATCCAGCTCTCAGGCCTACTTGAAACAGCATCAAAATTAAGACTTCATTCTTAGTTCAGGATCTGGGAGTTTATTTGAACAATGATTTGTATTTTGTTAAACATATTGCTATCATAGATAAGCAGGTCTGTTTTTACTCATGAGAAATGGGAACATTATGTCCTTATCTAGAACAGATCTTGTAATTCACTCTGGTTTGATGAGACATTTAGGTAATCCCATATTAGTCCTTCCTGAGCTACTACAGTGTATCACTTTTAACTTGGAAAAAATTCCTGGTATTCTATTACCAGGACAGCTGAAGAAATATGACTTTGTCATTCTAATTCTTCAGGAACCTCACTCACTTCCTATTCTCCATTATATTCATTTAACAATGGTGATTGTTTAATTTTGATTCACTCTCTGGAATTGCTTCCCAATGTTTGGTTGATGCATTTTTACTTTAGCATCCTCTATGCCTCTTTTTCTTTTTACTTGTAATCAATGACTGCCTCGAGGATAATCACATCTACTCCTGTTATTAGAAAAAGGACATTTAGTTATGGAATAGCTTCTCTATAGAAGTTAGGCTGTCCCCATTCTACTTAAGATTTGGACCTTGTCTGAAAACTAGAGTTATCAGGAATTTTCTGCTGAAGTGATTTTTCAACAGAAAATACAATTTCTGAAACATCAAGAGTTTCTGTTGGAAATTTCTGTTTTACTCAATTGTTTTGATTTTCTGTTGGGAAAAATCAAATGAAATCTTACATTTTAGGTCAGTTGGACCCAAACTGAAATATTTTGGTTAACTGAACTGACCCAAAACATTTCATTTTGAATCAGTTCAACATTATACTGCATCTCCCTTTGGTGTTGCATAGCCTCCTGGGAGCTGTAGTTCTCTGCTCTGGGCTGGGCTCCCTGGCTAGACTACATCTCCCATGAAGCAATGTGGTTTCCCTTCTGACCAAGCCCTGTGGGGTACCATGGGGGAGGAGAGAGCATGACGACAGTGGGCATAATACAATTTTATTGTATATTGTATAACTCTTGTATATGTTATTTCAGGGATCATATTAATGTATTTGATCATGTTTTAAACATACCTTTATCAACATTCTTGATTCACAGAATAAACAACAAATAATTAATAAAAATACAGACAGAAAGGAAATACATATATAAGAAATTACTTTCATTTTATGTAAGGAAATCATATTTGATTCTCCTGTGTTAAAAAAATAAAAAGATGAATGAACCATCCAGAGGAGTATTCACTAAGGATAGTATGCACTGGCAAAGTCCTGTGTTCCATCTAGCCTGCTATCCTGTTTCCAGCTATTCAGAGGAAGACTGAAGACTCCACACAGTAGACAGATGTGAGCTAATCTTCCTCCCAATGTAGTCTTCTCCTACCCCTATTAGTTAGAGATTAGTGAGAGCTCTGAAGCATCAGGTTTTATCTGATATAAATTTGTGTTTGCCATTACTACTCTAATTGAATATTCTTGTTAGCCATATAAATGTCCAATCTCTCTTTGAATCTTGCTAAGCTCTGTGCTTCAACAACATCCCATGACAACGAGGTCCAAAGTCTACTCATGTGTTGTATGACAAAGTATTTCCTTTTATCAGTTTTGAATTTGCTTCCTCTCAATTTCATTGAATGTCCTCTCATTCTTGTATTGAGACACATGGAAAATAGAAGTTCCCAATCCACCTTTTCTAAACCGCTCATTATTTTGTAATAGTTCTATCATGTACCTCTCATCAGGGCCAAAAAAAAAAAAAGCTGTGATCACAATCTGTGGCGGCAATTTGGCGGGAGGTCCTTCGCTCTGAGCGGGAGTGAGGGACTGTCCGCCGAATTGCCACCGAATAGCTGGACGTGCCGCCCCTCTCCAGAGTGGCCGCCCCAAGCACCTGCTTGCCAGGCTGGTGCCTGGAGCCGGCACTGCCTCTCATTGGTCATCTCCTATCTAGGGTAAAAAATCCCTGACTTACCAATTGCTCACCATAGGAGAGCTTTTCCAGGGTTTTAACCATTCTCATCACTTCTCTCTGAATGCCCTCTAATTCTGCAAATATAATTCTGGAGATGGGGTGACCAGTACTGAACAAAATATTCCAAATGAAGCGGAACTCTTGATTTATATAGTGTCACAATAATCTTTTCCATATCATTCTCCACCCTGTTCTTTATGCAGCTTAACATTTTGTTAGTTTTTTTGACAGCAGTTGTACACTGAGCAGAGGTCTCCATTGACAGTCCATAGTGATGCCCAGGTCCTTTTCCCTGAATTAATGAGGTTAATCTAAAACTCAGTATAGGAATAGTTCAAATTTTCCCCTCCAATGCGCATTATATTGCATTTATCAACATTCACTTTCATCAGCCATTGTATTGCCCATTCACTTAGCTTGGTTAATTCCCACTGAAGTTCCTCACAGTTCTCTCTGGATTTAACAAACCTAAATAATTTTGTGCCATTTGCAAATTTTGCTTCCTCACTTTTGTCACAGATTTTGTCACCATCCTTTTCCAGATCATTAAACATCAGTCATCCTAATTGAACTGTGCGGCACCTACCGTTAACCTCCTGTCACGATGAGAGTTGATCATTTGTTCCTATTTTTAGCATTCTGTCTTAGCCCGTTTTTGATCCATGACAATATTTTGCCACTCATCCCATTACTACTCAATTTCTTTAGTAACCTCTAGTGAGGGGCTTTGTTTAAGGTCTTTTGAAAGTCTAAATGAATTATGTCAACTGGTTCTTCTATATCTAATACTTTATTGATATCATTAAAGTGAGGCATGATTTTCCTTGCAGAAATTCTGCCAGTTGGACCCTATTATATTATGAACGTCTACATTTTTTTTTTGTTATTTAATTTTTAACTATCATTTCAACCAGTGCAAGATTTAGTGGTGATTAATTTCCTGGATTACTATCTAGAGCATTTTTAAAATATACATACACAATTTGCTATCCTGCTATCCTCTGATGTACTAGCTGTTTTAGTTAGAGATTGCATATCTTTACTAGCAGCTCAGTCACTTCAATTTTAAGTCCCTTCAGTATTCCTGGATATATACCACCTGGACCTGGTGACTTATTGCTTTTTAATCACTTTATTCTGTTGCCTCAATCCCTGCTAGTACCTGCTCTTTATTATTGGAAAAGCAAAGGTCCAGGCTAGGTATCTTCCCAACACCCTGAGTGGTGAAGAAATCCTGTCGCTTCTTAGTATTGTTCTTTACTTCCTTCATTGTTCCCTTTACCCCTGGTGATCTAGCAGACCCACATATTCTGTCATTGTTTTCCCACTTCTGATATACTTAAAGAATCTCTTGTTGTTTGTTTTTATGCTTTTATACCCTTGGTATCTAGTTATTTTGTCTCAAAAATACACAGTAAACAAAGAGAGAAGAAACAAATAATAATACTAATACCACACTCTTACATAGCACTTACTCCACGAGATCTCAAAGCCCTTCACAAAGGAGGTCAGTATCATTATCCTCATTTTACAGATGGGAAAACTGAGGCACAGACAGGTGAAGTGACTTGCCCAAGATCACTCAGCAGGCCAATGGAAAGTGCTAGGAACAGAACCGAGATCTCCTGAGTACCAGCCCACTGCTCTATCCACTAGGCCACACTGCCTCAAAAACAGATGACTATAGAAAAACAGACTCATTAAGCTGCTCTTCCCTCCCACTTCATCCCACACAGGGGACCATATATACCTATAGATATATATTACTCAACATTTATATACTGTGCTATTTTATAGGAGACATCTGAAGGAGAAAGAAAGAGGGGTAGTGAGAGTGAACAAGATCACATCACATAAAAAGATCATCATTCATACCTGGCCTGGTTGTAATTCTTTGTGTTGCTTCTGGATAAACTGAAGTATTTGGGAAAATAAAAGCTGCACCCCCTGCAGGAAAAAGTGGAGACAAAACACATAAGGACTGTTTTTTCCACAGTCAGTGCTGTCAGTGGTAAGTGTATTTCAGCCGGTCAATGTATTTGAATGAAGCATATGAATAAATGTTTTGTCACCCACGAGTGAGGTTTATAGGGCCTGATTCTAGTCTCATTTACATCAGTGTAAATCCATTCAAATTAGTGGAGATACCTCAGTGTAAACCAAGGTAAGTAAGAAGAGAATTAAGTCCATATTTTTTAAATTTAGAAAAACTGGCCTCAGATTTCAGCAGGTTTCATAGCTGTTGTGAAGTGCAATTTATGTTGCCTTATCTTTATTTAGTGTGTACATCTCCCTAACCTGTGGATATTTTCAGCAGATAACCTAGGGCCTGATCCAAAGCCCATGGAAGTCAGTAGGAGTCTTTTCATTTACTTCCATGGACTTTGGATCAGTCTCCCAGAGAATTAATTCTTGGTGTATAGTGAAACATTGTAAAAATAACCAGTTTGATGCAGGAAATGATGTCTGACTATTTCAGGAATTTAAATAGCTCTAACCATGTAACAGATTTATAGTTATCATGGTTGGAAATCTGAAAGAAATCTAAGGGGATTATGTGACTTTTAAAAGTTGAACACTAATCCCCTCAGGCTCCTTTGAAGTTCCCACCCCAGATTTTTATACAAACAGAACCAAACAGAACAAATATTATTATTTCTTTTTCTTACATACTGTACGATATTGCTGACATAAATGTCATCTATGTAGCTGTAGTGTATCAATAATCCCAGTGAAGTAAATGCAGATTATTTTGTTTTGGGCAGAGAAACTAATAAATCTCAACACCATTGCAATTACACAGAAAAAGGTAACAGGGACTCACTGAGAAACTACTGGATAACTGTGCAGGGAAATTCATTGCTAAATTAGGATTGTGACTGACAGAGATGGAAAAGACCCTCAAGTCCATCTACTTTTAAAATGAAATTTAAGGGCTGTTCCAAAGACCATTAAAGTGAATGGAGAGGCTCCGTTTGACTTGAATGGACTTTGGATCAAACCTAGCAGCCCTAGATAGAGGATATATTGGATATGAAACATTTGATCTTAGCAAAGAGCATTTAATGTTTGAGTAACTATGCTGTAATTTTGCAGGGAAACAGTGCTAATTATTATAGTGAAGGAGAAAAATTGCAGAATATTTCACATTCTTTTTGATATTAGCTTTTCCATTTCTTAAATAGTTGTTATTTCTGGTCACTGTAGGTAACTAATACCCTCAGGCATGATAACGTGATATTCAAAACTTGTATTTAAACAAATTATAATACATAGCATTCCATGTCACCCTCTGTTACGCAACTGCTAGAACAAAACAAAACTTCCACTGATTTCTTTTTATAAATATTTTGAGTGAAATCTTGTAACATCATATAATTTTGCAGAAGAAATATACTTTTAATGAGTGTTTCATATTCATTTCCTACTTCTCCAGGGTGGCTCATAGAAGGGTGAATAGTAACTTTTTAAAAAAAATTTAAATAAGATCTAACTTTGCTGAGACTTAGTGAGAAGCCCCATAGTATAGACAATGTATGTGATGGAGGGTTATGTGTGTATTTATAAAGCATTGTACAGAGAGAAGAATCAGCACTTAGTAGGATGTCAGCACAGAACAAGACTCAGGGAACCTGCATGAAAACCTGGGGACAGGAAGCAGTCCATAAAATACATTCTCTTCCCACCCCCCAACTTTAAAAAGGCCCAAGCATAGTAGTAGTAGGGGATAATGGCCTAGCATAATATAAAGGGATTTTTGCTTTAAAAAAATCCCACACATCTTTTACATTCTGTGAGGTTATAAAAATCCTTTTAATTTATCAGGTTTCATTTTATTGTTGATACAGTCTAAATTAAAAAAATTAAAACTGGAAATACTCCATCAGCAAAATACTGAGTATTGTCTTCTAAAATGGGGAAACATAAAATCCCTGCTTATCCAGTTCTTTTTGTGACAAAATAGTATTTAAATATGTGATACAGTATACTGCATGGGTCCATGATGTAGTACACTGTATGGGAGAAATAAACCAGACTTAGGCACCAATACTGCAAGCTGATCTGTGCAGGTGGGCTCCTGAGCCAGTACAGTGCTCCATTGACTTTAGTGGGGCTCCATGCAGGCAGAAGGATCCACCTATGTGGATCTGATAGGATAGGATCAGAGCCTTAGAGACTAAGTGCAGTTTGTTGCATGTGGGTGGACCCTTGCAGCTGCATGGGTACAAGAGTTTGTACACAGGGATCCAATTGCAGAATTTGGTCCTAAATGATCTCACCTCTGTTCAGTGTGTGTGTGGAAAACTCCCATAACTGCTAATATGAGTCTTACACAAATATCAGGGGAGAATACACTGCCTCCCTGGTGATTTACCATTTCCATTTTTTAGCATGCAACTCAAACAGGAATCCTGTGCTTTTAGAAGATGACCTATAGGAATGGGAGCGGTGCCAGCATTACCTGTGTTTCTAGCATGCATTAACCGTGGAGAGTTTTGTAAGGCCTTATCAACATCATCTGAAGTCAAATGTGGAAGAGGAGCTACAAAACAAAACAAAAAGCAACACCAAAATGAAAAAAAAATTGAGAATTATCTTCTAAAAACATTTTTCCTCTGATAGGATTGTTTTAAAGCAAGTCTAGTAACAATCAGTTTAGTTCTGCTATTTGTGGGGGAGGTGTGTGAGTTAAAGCTTAAACTAGGGTATTCATTTAAATAATATTATTAATACATAATATTTCAGTCTGATTGTCGATGTTTGTGTGTGTGTGTGTGTGTGTGTGTGTGTGTGTGTGTAAAAGACTGCACCACACTGGTGTTGCAATATTTGTTTGTTTTTAAAACCATATTTGCTAATTTTAATGTTTTAAATTATGCAAAGACTACAGCCTTCAAATCATTAATTCACTGTTCCCTTCTTCCCCCTTAGAATGTTAGCCATCAGCTACAAATCCTTTGCTTTCAGATTTAGGAGATTCTGTTCTCTTCTCCATGAATGTACATAACTCCTATTAATTTCAATGAGAGTTACATGCACCTATGCAGAGTAGAACAGACCACATATGTTCATAGAATCATGCCTGGAATTTTCTTTATAAATCAATGTTTTTACTCTCATTTAGGGTTCTCATACCTAAAATGGAAAGATGAGTATGTGACCAGAAAAAACATCATCACCAAAAGTCCCTTTGATTTTCTTCCTACAGTATTGTGGATGAATTGGCTGGGTTTCAAATTATTTTTTGCCTAATATGGACATTTGGAGATATTCTTAAGATAGTTTCTGAAAGTAGTCACAATGAGCCTGATCTAAGGCCCACTCCAGTCAATAGGAGTCTTTCCATCAACTTGAATAAGCTTTGGATCAGGCCCTACATAATATTCTCAGAAGCAGTAACATTTGAGGTAGGGAAATCTGAAATCCCAAATTGAAAAGGCACTACAACTGGAAATGCTGTTGATATATTTATTCTAACCATCATAAAGAAGGGAAATTGTCTTACTCTCTCTGAGGTAGTGTAGGTGTGAGAGGAGGATATCTGCATTATAGCTTGGGGTGAGTCTCTGGAAGTCATCTTTGGTCATTTTACACAGTTCTTTCCCATCAATGTTCTGGAACAACAAGATGTCAACGTCTGGAAGACCATATTCCTTGACGGCCCATTCCAACCACTGACGTACATGGTCGGTACTCCATAATGTAGGATCTGAATGGTTTCACAAAGCATAAAATTAGAATCATAGAAGATTAGGGTTGGAAGAGACCTCAGGAGATCATCTAGTCCAACCCTCTGCTCAAAGCAGCACCAACTCCAACTAAATCATCCCAGCCAGGGCTTTGTCAAGGATGGACATTCCACCACCTCCCTAGGTAACCCATTCCAGTGCTTCACCACCCTCCTAGTGAAATAGTGATTCCTAATATACAACCTAGACCTCCCCCATTGCAACTTGAGACCATTGCTTCTTGTTCTGTCATCTGCCACCACTGAGAACAGCCTAGCTCAATCTTCTTTGGAACCTCCCTTCAGGTAGTTGAAAGCTGCTATCAAATCCCCCCTCATTCTTCTCTTCTGCAGACTAAATAAGCCCAGTTCCCTCAGCCGCTCCTCATAAGTCATGTGCCCCAGCCCCCTAATCATTTTTCTTGCCCACCGCTGGACTCTCTCCAATTTGTCCACATCCTTTCTGTAGTGGGGGCCCCAAAACTGGACGAAATACTCCAGATATGGCTTCACCAGTGTCAAATAGAGGGTAATAATCACTTCCCTCGATCTGCTGGCAATGCTCCTACTAATGCAACCCAATATGCTGTTAGCCGTCTTGACAACAAGGGCACATTGTTGACTCATATTCAGCTTCTCGTCCACTGTAATCCCCAGGTCCTTTTCTGCAGAACTGATACTAAGCCAGTTGGTCCCTAGACTGTAGCAGTGCATGGGATTCTTCCGTCCTAAGTGCAGGACTCTACACTTATCCTTGTTGAACCTCTTCAGATTTTTTTTTTTTGCCCAATGCTCCAATTTGTCTAGGTCACTGTGGACCCTATCCCTATCCTCCAGCATTTCTACCTCTCCCCCCAGTTTAGTGTCATCCGTGAACTTGCTGAGGGTGCAATCTATCCCATCATCCAGATCATTAATGAAGATGTTGAAAAAAACCAGCCCCAGGACCGACCCCGGGGCACTCCGCCATTTTTTATACTAGGACCAATACTAAATTAACAAAGTACATTATTGTCATACTGAACGATGATAATCCATGATGCACTAATTCCAGTGTAGTTATACAAAAAATGAATTTGGCCTATTAGGGAGAAGAAGACCTGAGAAAAAATGGCTGTCCAAAGTACAGTGGTGAGCTGGGACTGCTGTTTATTATTTATTACATATTCATTTTACTGTTAACTTGTCCTCCCACATCTCTGATCCCCACCCATTATGTCTCATCATTATCCTACACTATTGTTCACATACTAATGTCAATCCCTGTCCATATGCAGAGTACCTCTGGGTACATGTTTGCATTCGCAGCACCTGTTGCAGGACAGAAGCCAGTAACTATCATTTTCAAAGGTTTCTGGTGAAGTTCATATTCTTTACTCAAGCAAAACACTCAGTGAAGTCAAGTCCAGTTTTTTCTAAGTGAAGACTGAGTAAGGATTTCAGGGTTTTGCCTGTTATTTAATAAGTTAGCATAGATTCAGGTAGATAGAGCATTCTTCATTTCCTAACCTTAAAAATACAAAGTGAAGAGGAGAAGAAAACATGCACTCGCTGGTTGCTCAACCTCTACTTTAATGATCTAGAGCCTGAGCTTTGTGCCAAAATGTATCAATTTTCAGCATCTATAATATATTGTGACATGCAGGATAAGAGTGCTCCTGAAATCATCAAATTTTTTCATGACAAAGATCTGAGTAATGTCTTCCCGAATATTTTCATTGCATTGAGACTGTATTTGAATGTACCCATTGCCAGCTGTGAAGCAGAGTAATTGTTTTCTAAGCTTTGTCTGAATAAAAAGTTGTCTTTGGTCAGCTATGGTAGAAACAAAGCTTAATGCTCTTGCAATCATGTCAGCTGAATGGGATTTACTACATTTACTGTCATTTGAGGAGTCAAAACTGAATTTGAATCATGTAAAGATGCCAGTTTAAACCTACAACATTTCATTTGACTCAAAGTTTTATATTTTTATGTTTATCCAGGCAGTATGTAACCTGTTCATTGTCTTCAATTTTCAGTTCAAGTTTATTCAATAAAATACATGACTTGTTCATTGCTATAAGCTGGTGGGTATGCTTTTGTTTTAATTAATACAGGGTTCACGAAAAGGGGGCTTCTGAAAAACATTACCCCTGGGCCTGCAATCTCATTAATCTGGCCCTATCCTAGGATGTTGTGATGTACTGCTGTATGCTGCTAACCAGATCCTGCCTTGCACTAGTTTTTGTTAATTATATCAGATACTGACAAAACTGGCTGTGGGGAAAAAATGAACTGGTCCAAATCTTTGCCCATTCCTCTCCTGGCCCTCCCCCCCCCCCCCTTTTTATTATTATTATTATTTTTTAAGAGCTGAGCAAAATTTGTGGACTAAAGTTTTTTCACTAAAAACAGCAAATTCATGTTGACTGAAACATTTTGCAAATTTGTGTTGAATTCACCAAACTGTTTCAGTTGAAAAAAACCCTCAAAAAATAAAATTCCCCAAAAAGTCAAAATATTGAAACACTTTGACTTTTTGATTTGAGAAACTTTTCATTTTGAATGTTACTTCAATTAGATCTACATAATTAAAAAAAAAAATAAAAAAATCAATATACAGAAAAAAACATGTTGCTTTGGGGTGAACAAAATATTTAGTATGAACCAGAATTAAATTCTTTCGACTTTTTTGATTCCCCAAAAATTTTCTAAACTTTTGGTTTGGGTTGACATGAAAGGATTTTTTCCTCCAATTTTTCAGTTCATCCACTGAACAAAAAATCAGTTATTCACACAGTTCTAATCCCTAACTCCAACTCTACCATCACTTTTCCCTCTGAATTCTCTCTTTCCACTACCATCCCACTGAGTCCTATGAATTTAGCCATTGACCTCTCTCCCCTTTATTTCTTTGTATAATAATAGTGTCTAGAGGCCTCTACCAATATTTGGCTCCATCAAGCCATGCACTCTACGTACAGATAGTAAGAGACACTCTTGCCTTGAAGATCTTATATTTTAAACAGACAAAAGATCATATAAGATACATCATTCCCAAAGATTGGGAACTGAGAAGAAAGAGATTATGTGACTTGCCTAAGGTCACACAGGAATCCCATGGCAGAGCTGGGAATTGAACTTTGACGTTCTGCATGTCTGTGCAGTGAATGTCTTAATCTCAAAACCTCCCTTCCTCTCCTAATCAGTTTTAACCCAATCTGCTCCCCAAAGCCATTCTCAAAGATCTACGGTGCTCATCAAAGTCTTTCAGACAACATGCAGCTACTCACTTCAACTTCCATGCATCCTGTTTAGTTATGCTACATCCATTTTAAGCCTTTGAAGGTCTGAGCCCTTAGCTCTTGGGAACTTTAGAGATCCCGCCAATATTTTGAAGCACACCAGAGAGAGAATGATCAGATTACTGGGAAGTGTGAGGCAGCTCACAGCCTAGTGGGCATAGATGCTAGTCTGAGGGACCTTGATGATCTTCATGGATAGGGGGTCTGGCTACTACGGGAGGAAAGGATGTATGGGTGATGTGGGGAGCTAGAACTAGAGTTCATTATGAGAGCATCAGTGGTTGCCCAGTCCTGACTCGGATAACACAAGAAGTCCACCAGTTAAATTCAGTAGGGTTACCATATTCAAACATTTAAAAAAGAGGACACTCCACGGGGCCCCAGTCCTGCCCCCGGCCCCACCCCAACCCCGCCCTTCCCCGCCCCCGGCCCCGCCCCAACCCCATCCCTTCTCCGCCCCCATTCCAACCCCTTCTCCAAAGTCCCTGCCCCAACTCTGCCCCCTCCTCTGAGCACCCCGCATTCCCCCTCCTCCCTCCCGCTCTGATCTTGGTTGGGGGTTGCTAAGTGCTTCCCTGCTCCCCACTCTCCTCGCAGCCCCTGCAGCCTCTATGCCCTTGCCTGCCCTGCTCCTCCTCACCCTGCAGCCTCTGCACCCCCTGCCTGCCCTGCAGCCTCTGTGCCCCCTGCTCCCCACTCATCCTGCAGCCTCTGCACCCCCTGCCTGCCCTGCCCCTGCAGCCTCTACACCCCCCCGCGCCGCCTGCCCTGCTCCCCCCGTTCACCCGGCAGAGGGAGAAATGCAGGCTCCACGTGGAATCAAACACTGCCGCTGCTCTGTGGGGGAGGAGGGAGCGGGGGAGGGGGAGGGACTCTGGCTGCTAGAGGCCCTAGTGGCTGCGAGCGGCTTTCAATCAGGCCAGGCGTCCAATCAGCCACGCCGCACTCCGCAGGAGGGGAAGGGGGAAATCCCGGACATTTGTACTTGATTAGAAATCTCCCCCCGGACGGCCATTTAACACTGAAAAAGCCGGACATGTCCGGGGAAACCCGGATGGATGGTAACCCTAAATTCAGTTTAAATTGAAGTGAACATCCAAACCTTCCAAGGTTCGCCAATCATTTTATTATATGTACAAATTTTTGAAAAGCTTTTTATTTTTGGTGATGAATCTGAATAGGAGTTCTGAACTCTGTCATTAACTTAACTGCAAGTTATAAATCCTGTGTTCTGATTTTCCTAAGCTTTGCCACATCATCATGTACATTGGACTTGTGGAAGAGAAATGAAAACACCTAGATGTCTGACAGACGAACTTCACCCAAGTATTTTTTGTATAGTTTACAAAATAACTGGGTGTAACTATGATCATCTTGCTCCCTAGTTCACATTTAGAGTCATCTCAAAATATATCTCACGGGAGATGCTAAAAGGAAAGACATCTGTATCACCTTTACAAGTCTATGGTAATTAAAAGATCGGAAAAGTCAAGAGCTAACACTGAGAGAAGTGTTCATTTTGCAAAGTTATATATGAATGCTATCATGTTCAGTGCTGCTTGTTTCCAATTTTGCAGAAGATTTTATCACTGAAAAAATCTCTTTGCTACAGTTCAGAAAAAGCCTTGTCTAAATACATGTGGAGGATTGTGCAATGTGTGTGTGTGTGTGTATATGCGTGTGTGTGTGTGTGTTGCTTGACAAATAACCGATGTAATTACAGCTTGCAAAATTAGCCACAGCTAGTACTCTTGCAGAGCTTAGCAACTGAATAACTGTAAAAACATTATGCAATGTGGCAGCAGCAGGAATGTTTCATACAAAGTCATTTTTGCAGATCAATAACTAATAGCAAATTATACTCTTCTGTCTACATGATGTAGATGTCCTGTGTATATATTTATATTGCAACATGATTGTCTGTTGTTCTGAGTTTGGGCATGTGCATGCTGATCATTCTGCAATATGAAGCATATTCCCAGCACCTGAGGTACCCAAAGAAGACAGGGCACAAAGTAGTGAATGCCCCCTTGTCCAATTACCTTCTGAATTCCATAATAAAGGTTGCTACCAGCTACTGAATGTATCAGCCACGCCATTGTCTTACAGGGAGTTGTCAGTTTGCTTATTTAAATTTATTACATTGCTCAAACACAGAGAATGATCTAGACAAATGGATTATTATACATTGCTTAATTTCACAAATTGGGCCTCTTTTTATTATGCTTAGGACCAGACTGTGTCTGTCACTTGCAGGGGGGTGAAATTGTGCAAGGAACATTTCTTCCTCTTGTGTACTCTGCACAAGAGTCAGTGACAGTTGTAGCCTCTATGGTTGGGGGAGAGCAAGGGGCTGCTAGGGAAAACACCGTGGGCAGGAGGCATCTGAAACCTCCAAAATGTGGGCAGCATTGGCTGATGAGGTGGCTTTATTTTTATATTTCTCAACTCATTCTTCGTAACAATTCTGGGAGTTTAGTAGTCTTTCTTCCTAATCTCTCTTATCAGATTGTCTTTGTCTTTTACATGTAGCATATCAAGTTTAATAAAAAAAATGGGTAATCTTTCAATCTTATCAGGTTAACAGATTTCCTAGTAATATCAGTAACAGATTTTGCTACTTAAAAAGGGTGGTTTTCTTTTAAAGCTTCTAACCTGCTGGAACAATCACTCTTCGTTCATTAGTTGTCATGTTTGGTGGTGGAACATGTTTCTCTTCCATATAGCTTCCATAGTTCATCCCGACATTGTCTGAGCCACTGACCATCTTCCCTCCTTTTGCCACGCTGCAGTCATCAGGGGAATTCCTAGAAAAACAATCAGAATTTGCCTACATTATTATACCACCGCCACTAATATTTTTGTTAGCATTCAAATTGCAGATGAGAGAGAGACTTTATTGTAAGGGCTGAGCAGTCATCTGGGAAGCTTGGCAACTAGTACCAAAAGACCCTGCTTCTGGTTCCTTAATTGATTTTGCTCTGAATATATGATTGACTTAAATGGAACTACACCAGTTTACACCAGCTGAGGATCTGGCCCTATATTTGCAAACGTACTATGGCCAGTAATTAATTTATTTTAAGAAGTGGGGCCTGAGGATTTAGACTTGACTGTCAGAGGCAGCAAGCCTGCTTCTCTCTCTAAATATGAGATATAGAGAACATGGCAAAATACACAGATATACTTAAAGCCAGAGTTATTACTTAGCTTTGGAGAACTTTCTACCTCCATTGTTGCCATTGTTTCAGTAAGTGTGTGCTCAGTTCCATTAGATGCATATTATGTAGTGCAGTGCAGACACTTCTATGTATGCCCATATAAAAGGGGCTTTTGCCAAAGCCATGATTCAAAATACCACATGCATGACTGGGAAAGACTTTCAGCTTCTGCCTAACAGTCTCCATGGTACTGTAGTCAAGTAGTGGACGTCTGCAGAGGATCTGCAACCAGACACCTTTTTACTTTTGGCTTTGCTTTCTGAATAGAGCCTTTAGAGTTTAACATTCCATAGGGGGTTCCTTAATGGCCTTTTAATGGCATCACAATTTTCTTCCTGCCAGACACAGGCATATTTGACCCTTAATTTAATGTCTTCAATGTGTTTCATCATATAGACAAATATTGCTTCAAAAAATCAAAAGAAAGAACATAACCACAGGGGAATATCTTTAAATGTAAAGAGGGTGGGGTTTTTTAAAGTTACAAAGTACTAATATCTTAAGCATTCATTTAATTCTGCTATTGCAATAATGCAGCTGTATTGTGGATGTGTGTAATAGGCAGCAGGTCATGTTGATTAGAGAGACATTCTGTCTACAAGAAAATTACTCTCTTAAAAGATTTTCTTTTCCTGGACATTTTAACCCCATAAATATAGTTACACCTAAGTCCCGGCTCCTCTCAAACCTGATCAGTTTACACTCCACAGAACCTGCAGTGTCTTCCATGTATTAAATCATGGAGGTCCATTTCAGGGTAGGGCAAAATGGTCCTGCGATATGGTCCAGGTGTTTTGCATGGTCACTTCAATCTGCCTGTGGACACTGTGTGCCCTCCCCAGTTCAGATTATTTATGCTCCTGATACAAGCAATGTGCGTGGGTGTCAATGCAGAAGACCACACATGACCAGATTCTGCACATTTTCACACTTGTACTTTGCACTTGTTTGGGGACAAAACTGGGAAGAGGACCCACAATTTGGCCCAGAGTCTATACACCATATGTAGAAGGATGAGTTAAATGGGATAGTTCCTAAAGATTACCTTAACTTGTATAACTATATGAAAGTATTCTTTTCAATTAAGGATTCATTTTAAAAATGCTGATATTTTTGCTGTTCAAATATCAATCAATATCTAAATAAAAGTCCAACTATGAGGTCCCAATTCAGCAAGTTAGTTAAGCACATGCCTAACTTTTAGCTCAGGGGTTCTTGAACTGGGGGTCATGACCTCTCAGGGGGTTGCAAGGTGGTTACATGGGGATTGCGAGCTGTCAGTTCTGTGGCGCTGATAGCCCAGAGCCCTCATTACATTAAATTAAATTACCTTTCCTCATTTTTAATGTAAAAGGGGGTGTGTCATACTCAGAGGTTTGATATGTGACAGTGTCACAATACAAAAATGTTGAAAACCACTGCGCTCATAAATAGTCCCATTGAAGGCAATGTTAGGCATGTGCTTAAGTTCCTTGCTGAACTGGGACCAATATTACCAAATTGTTTCAGCGGGTATGAAAAAAAGTTTTGTGCTGAACTCACTTAATGCTTGGTTGATTTATTGTTTTGCCATTTCTGTGTTGTGGCTATGATGTTACAATATACAGTCTAGAGCAGTGGTCCCCAACCTTTTTCGTCTGGCAGGCGCCAGATGAAGAGCCACGGAGGACCGTGGCACTGGACGAGCATCTGTCAAAATGCTGCCGACAAGCAGCAACGTCAATAGGCATCGCCGCCGATGAGCAGCGTCATCCGCTGCATTTTTGCGGCGACACCTCTGGATGACGCTGCTTGTCAGTGGCATTTCGGCGGATGCTCGTCCATGGCGCCCGCGAGCACTGCATTGGGGACCCCTGATCTAGAGCATACACTTCAGCAAGTGAGAAACTTCTTGAGATAAGGCTTTTGCTTTTGCCACTTTTGTTCTGTTCAGTTGGAATTCTTGTAGGCTGATCCTGGACAGGAAATTAGGCCATAAAAACACAGATTAGGCATTCAACACACTTCTTAAAGGGACTTTTGTGGCAGATATTTTACCCTATGTCTACATTTCAAAACCAAACTACTAATATAGGTTATCTATATGTACTTTATAATAATCTCATATGTGCATTTGACTAATACCTAGCAAATATATAGCATTTTTCATCATAAATTAGACAAAGAATGATTTACACACGAGGAGAGGAGGTGGAAAGAAGTTATGGCCCAAATTTTCAGTGTCCACAAGTTATTGGTGTCTCCGTTTTTATTTTATATTAAAATGCATTTGTGCAGTACCTGATATAACACTTGATTTTCCAAGGTGCTGAGTACCCACATATCCAGTTGAGATCAACTGCTATTGTGGGTTCTTCCATCTCTGAAAACACTGGTCTACAATTTTTGAGAAGTCGTCTGCTTTAGAGATAAAATGTGCTATTTATTATGTATTTTGATGTGCTGAATTCAAATATGACAATTAAAACAACTGATTGGCTACTGTTTCTAAGATATTTAAGTTTTTACATTTTATGTCTATGTATATTGTGTAGATAGTAGAGTTTTAATCATAAATTGTAAACCTAGGTCTTTTCATGTGTTTATGGTTGCTTTACATGATAATATTTCACCTGTCCTGTTTATGTAACACTTTAAAAATCAGCAAAAGGGTTATATCAATAACATTTATTATGAAACAAAAGGCAAAAAACTATTATGTACATAGTTTAGTCCTATTCAGTGTCTACTCGGCGCTTCTTGGCTTGTCTCTTGTATTCATTAAATGGAGCATCTCTCGTCACTGTCCAGCAATAGTCTGCAAGCATTGATGGGCTCCATTTGCCCTGATAGTGTTTCTCCATTGTTGCAATGTCCTGGTGAAATCGCTCGCCGTGCTCGTCGCTCACTGCTCCACAGTTCGGTGGAAAAAAATCTAGATGAGAGTGCAAAAAATGTATCTTTAGTGACATGTTGCAACCAAGGCTTTTGTATGCCTTGAGGAGGTTTTCCACCAACAACATGTAGTTGTCTGCCTTGTTGTTTCCGAGAAAATTTATTGCCACTAACTGGAAGGCTTTCCATGCCGTCTTTTCCTTGTCACGCAGTGCATGGTCAAATGCATCATCTCGAAGAAGTTCATGAATCTGAGGACCAACAAAGACACCTTCCTTTATCTTAGCTTCACTTAACCTTGGAAATTTTCCACGAAGGTACTTGAAAGCTGCTTGTGTTTTGTCAATGGCCTTGACAAAGTTCTTCATCAGACCCAGCCTGATGTATAAGGGTGGTAACAAAATCCTCCTTGATTCAACAAGTGGTGGATGCTGAACACTTTTCCTCCCAGGCTCCAATGACTGTTGGAGTGGCCAGTCTTTCCTGATGTAGTGGAAATCTCTTGCACGACTATCCCATTCGCAGAGAAAACAGCACTACTTTGTGTATCCAGTCTGCAGACCAAGCAAGAGAGCAACAACCTTCAAATCGCCACAAAACTGCCACTGATGTTGGTCATAGTTTATGCACCTCAAAAGTTGTTTCATGTTGTCATAGGTTTCCTTCATATGGACTGCATGACCAACTGGAATTGATGGCAAAACATTGCTATTATGCAGTAAAACAGCTTTAAGACTCGTCTTCGATGAATCAATGAACAGTCTCCACTCATCTGGATCATGAACGATGTTGAGGGCTGCCATCACACCATTGATGTTGTTGCAGGCTACAAGATCACCTTCCATGAAGAAGAATGGGACAAGATCCTTTTGATGGTCACAGAACATGGAAACCCTAACATCACCTGCCAGGAGATTCCACTGCTGTAGTCTGGAGCCCAACAGCTCTGCCTTACTCTTGGGTAGTTCCAAATCCCTGACAAGGTCATTCAGTTCACCTTGTGTTATGAGGTGTGGTTCAGAGGAGGAGGATGGGAGAAAATGTGGGTCCTGTGACATTGATGGTTCAGGACCAGAAGTTTCATCCTCTTCCTCGTCTGACTCAAGTGAGAATGATTCTGGTGCATCAATAACCGGCAGTCCTTCTCTGTGGGGTACTGGGCGTATAGCTGATGGAATGTTTGGATAATGCACAGTCCACCTTTTCTTCTTTGACACACCTTTCCCAACTGGAGGCACCATGCAGAAGTAACAATTGCTGGTATGATCTGTTGGCTCTCTCCAAATCATTGGCACTGCAAAAGGCATAGATTTCCTTTTCCTGTTCAACCACTGGCGAAGATTTGTGGCACAAGTGTTGCAGCATATGTGTGGGGCCCACCTCTTGTCCTGATCTCCAATTTTGCAGACAAAATAAAGGTGATAGGCTTTCTTAACCATAGTGGTCATACTGCGCTTTTGTGATGCAAAAGTCACTTCACCACAAACATAGCAGAAGTTATCTGCACTGTTCACACAAGTACGAGACATCTCTGCTCACTTTGGCTAAACAGAAATGTGTCCCTTTGCAAAATCAAACACTGACAAATAAAAGAGCACGACACTGTATGATTTTTAGAGCTCATATAGGGCAATTTGTTCAGCAGAGTGATGTAAGCTTTGTTATGATTGCATCATCCATGACTTCTAGGAATAACATGATGCAATTCATATCATGTATGACGCAATACCAGCTTCAGATTGCATCATTCATTGTTTTGCCTAAAAAGCAAGTACTGTCCAAACCCAGTCATAGATTTATTCATAGATCCAGTCAAAGATGTATTTTAGTCATTTCTGGTTTAAATTGAGATCCCTTCCCTTTATAACTCACTTATCCTCCGCCATTCCCAAGTCAAGGGTCATATATACTGACCCAATAGCATATCTTGAAAACTAGAGCCAATCAACAATTTTAAGCATCATTTTCGTTCTCAGTGACCCAGAATTAGTAAAGTTTGACTACATTTATTTCAGAAGCATTTTGGCTGTAGAGCAGTGAAATCAGGCCCCCACATAAATGTCTCAGATTGCAGCTTCCCATAATGAGGTAGACTTCAGAAAAGTTTGGCTAAAGTGACTTGCCCAAGGTTACATACTACCAGGAAAACCCCTGCAGTCCTCCTGACTTCCAGTCCCATTTTGTATCCATTGGAACATATTGTCTTCCAGAACCCAGAATGTGATTGCAATAGATCTTGGGTGAATTCTGTAGCTGTTTCTTATTTAATAGATAATCCTTCAGTAACAGTGCAATAATCTGAGCCTTAGATAGAGGACTTTGCTTTATTTGAACTTCCTATTTTCTGATAGATGCACATGTCATGCAGTAGAGTGCTAGGTTCCCACAGTACCAAGAATTAACCCAGCAATACCAATCTAATTTAATCAATGTCATGCAGATGAATTAAATAGGACAAAGGACCAATCTTGAGACACTTGCCTCTGTTTTTGGATTCCATGACCCCCAACCCCCAGGAGCGAGAACTGGCTGACCATTTGAATTTCCCCAAATCAGGGGAAAGAATCAAATTTATATTTACCACATATTATGTGTCTATGGCACACACAAAACATAAGCCAGCAGCATTCTGGGTACCAGAGTAGGAGATCAGAGACCTCAGCTCTAGTCCCACCACTGCTCTGATGGCATTAGGAGGTGCATTTGCTCCACACTGTAGACAAAAAAAGTCAAGTAACATTCAGGTGTCTAATTATGCTTAACTTTAGACAGCTCCCACTGCCCCCCGCACCTCTGGCGCTTTAACATTATGGGCAATATGCATAATATGTGTTAAATATAACTTGGATTCTTTCCCCTGATTTGGGGAAATTCAAATATATATTTTACATTTCCCTCTTGATTTCCTTATTATAGGTATATAGGTATCCCCCTTGATTTCTAAAACCATCTTGTTTTGATATATGTATTAGGTAGAGAGGCTCAAAACAAGATGGTTTTAGAAATCAAGGGGGATACTTACATACCTGTAATAAAGAAATCAAGAGGGAAATGTAAAATATCCTGCACAACATATTCTGTGTGAAAACTGCCTGGTGTGAGGCTGCTGCAACCACTATGCCAGACCACGGGCTTGAATAACAGCCATGTTAGTGGACGTAGGAGTTTCACAGCAGCTCCTCACCCTGGCCTCAGGTTGGGTGACAGTGGATTTTACCACCGCCCATACATAGTCAGAATACTTGGGCATTTTTTGAGAGAGTAAATTTCTCCCCCAGGCACACCTCAAAATATAAACTGAATTAATTACTTCAGCCTATTGTACTTTATTTCTACTACACAGAGGCAAACAGACAAAAAAAATTATTGCAGACATAGTTACATGTTGTGAGGAAGTTTCTTAGAAAATCTTTTTGTGGCTGAAATGTTGGCTTTTTATGTTTACCATTAACAAATAGAAATGGCACCTGTGTATAAATGAGATTGCACACTTAACTCCGTTTATAGTTAGAAACACAGGCCAAATTCTGCCCTTAGTCATCGGTGCAACCCTATGGAAGTCAATGGCATTACATGGATGTCAATGAGGGCAGTTTGGCCTGTTCATTGATTTTTTTGTATGATGAGATTATTTTCAATGGTTTTGTGACTACAGACTACTAGCCACATCCTCTGGTCTAATTTGCAAAATTACCTAATTTTCTTTTTCTATAAAAAGAACTTGGAATGCAAGGGATTTAAACGGATTGTTGTATTTGTAAAATATATCAGTTTTAGTCTGCACCATTTCCACAGGCAATCATGCATTAAAAAACTATTGTAAACACTAAACAATAAATGATGTGAAAGATCCAGTAGTAGCAAAAGGCTTTTGGCAGATTGACAGGACTGCTAGGGTGGTTCTCTGATCTGACTATAAACAGAGCAGATGGGGAAAAAAGACCACAACTTAAGTTAGCATATTTCATTAAAATCCAGAAGCAGATGGTCAAGACTTTGGTCCCTTACTCTATTGGATAAATGACCAAAGCCCCCATTCAGAAAAGCATTTAAACCCAGGCTTAACTTCCAGCAAGTACCAACAAAGCTAAAGGGACTACCCAAGTCCTTAAAGTTAAGCATATGCTTTATTGCTTTACTGAACCGGACCTAATTCAGCAAATGAAACTGACTTTCATAATATGAAGAGTAGAACTGAAAACATAAGCAGGGCAGCCACCAGAAAAAAATATTTTTACTACACAGAACAACAAGAGAGGGATTGTCTTTAAAAGTTTTTTTTAGGACATTTCATGAGTCTGCTTTATTTCTGAATCATCAGGGGACTGAGGGCAGTGGAAAAGTTGCCTTCGGAAAGTGTGCCCAAGTACAAAGGGTGCAGTTCTGCAGTGATTCATTCTGAACTGCAGGCTTGAACTGAAACTTGAGATGTTTTTCTTCACAGCTGCATGTTATTTTTACCCTTTGTAAATATACTTTGTTACACCTGGAATTTACAAAAGCCCCAAAAAGGCTACAATAGTTACTAACCAAGAACAGTTTAGCAGAGCTCTTAGTGTTTTGTCAGGTACTGAGCTAATTCAATTCTAAGAGCTGCTAAATGTTTGTTGAGCAAAATATTTCTCCTTTGGCTTTTGGAACTGAGAATATTCCCTTTATTTAGGAACATTTAAAATCAAGATGATTTTATAGGGGAGATTTAGAGCCCATTCCTGTGCTCATTGAAGCCAGTGGGAGTTTTGCCATTCATAGATTCCGATGGAAGCAGAATTGAGTTAATAAATAAATATATGAAATACAATTGGTTTTCTTCATTATTCAAGGAAATATTTATTTGTGACATAAAATACCTACGGTATATTGTGTGTAAATGCAAGAGATGACAGTAATGTAGTAATTTTGATTATAAACCCATCTCTTTGTAGCATTCTGATGATTTGAAAAAACTATCTTTACCAAAGGGGAAAAAATAAAACCAACTGTGTCATGGAAATATCTGTATAGTGCTTGGTTTGATTAATTTAATAACAGCCTGGATTATTCCCTCCCATGGCTGTTTGCATGGGAGGGGGTCTCATGAGAGTAGAATTCTGAGAATCTCCTTGCAGAGCTTCCCTTCAGAACATCCCACCGTGATGCAGGGAAGCAGGATGGGTTTCTCTCCCCTACATTCTATGGCATGAACCATGGTTCCATCCCAATGTTTACAGATCTCCAGGCTGCATTACTTGCTCTGCTCCGAACTCACCCTTCCCCCTCCAAAACCAGGCCCACCTAATTCCTGCTGCAGGCTCACATAGTCCACACTCCTTCTTTATGCTTTCCCAACACCTCAGAGAGCCTTCCACGTGCCTCCTTTCCCACAGAAGGCAGAAGCCTGCCATGCAAAGAAGTATCCCTCAGAAAGGCAGGGCCAATAAATGTCAATTATATTTGACCAAAATTACACCATTTGAAGATCAAACTATATTTAGTTTGTTCCAAGATATATTCAGTTTATTCCCCTCTCTCTGCACACACGTAAGTTCTATTGAGTAGAGGTGCTCAACATTTTTTCAGACAAAAGCATTTTCTTTGAAAAATGGCTTTTTTACAAAACAGTTTTTCCCTACCAGTGTTGACTTTGACACTTTCCAAAATTTTCCATTACATTTTTAATCAATATTTTTCATTGCCACAGTTACGTAAACTACATGGCCAGTTATGTGCCTAAATCACACACATGTGCATTACTGTGGAAACGTCCATGTCAGCTGCAAATTGCCTTAGCAGATGAATATGAAAAAGACTGCTGGGTACCAACATTGCCTGGGACACTAGGAGAATTCAGGGAACCAAAGCCATCCCCAAACTGCCAAAATCTTGCAGAAAGAGTGGAGAAACAGCTAGAAACTTTGCAGACCCCAGAGGCTGGCTTCATTCAGTGACGAGAAGCTGGATATGAGTCAGTAGTGTGCCCTTGTTGCCAAGAAGGCTAACGGCATTTTGGGCTGTATAGGGGCATTGCCAGCAGATCAAGGGATGTGATCATTCCCCTCTAGTCGACATTGGTGAGGCCTCATCTGGAGTACTGTGTCCAGTTTTGGGCCCCACACTACAAGAAGGATGTGGAAAAATTGGAAAGAGTCCAGCGGAGGGCAACAAAAATGATTAGGGGGCTGGAGCACATGATTTATGAGGAGAGGCTGAGGGAACTGGGATTATTTAGTCTGCAGAAGAGAAGAATGAGGGGGGATTTGATAGATGCTTTCAACTACCTGAAAGGGGGTTCCAAAGAGGATGGATCTAGACTGTTCTCAGTGGTACCAGATGACAGAACAAGGAGTAATGGTCTCAAGTTGCAGTGGGGGAGGTTTAGGTTGGATATTAGGAAAAACTTTTTCACTAGTAGGGTGTTGAAACACTGGAATGGGTTACCTAGGGAGGTGGTGGAATCTCCTCCCTTAGAGGTTTCTAAGGTCAGGCTTGACAAAGCCCTGGCTGGGATGATTTAGTTAGGAATTGGTCCTGCTTTGAGCAGAGGGTTGTACTAGATGACCTCCTGAGGTCCCTTCCAACCGTGATATTCTATGATTGGCATGAACTGCAATTCCTTTGCATGTGAACTGAGACTATGAAACCAGACTTCAGTAATGATATTAGAAGATCAAACTAGTTGACAGAGTTCAATTAATGCTATGTTCTTCCCCATGTAAAGCATCACTGAAGTTATGGCTAGTGCATAGGTATGCAAATACTGTGGTTCTTATTCAATTCTTACTCGAGCAAATTCCCACTGAAGTTTGCTGGGTATGTAGCTGCATTTGGCCCATTGAGAGAACACACTCCTATTTTTGCATAGCCTCTTTCTTACAAAAGCTTCATAACATTCTTTACACATGATTACAATATAACACAGACAAGAAAATACCAAAAAATGCATGAAGGTTATAATATGTTCTACCAAGCACTCTGTTCCCACTGAAGTTGATGGGGTTTATGCCACTGAATTTAATGAGAACAGGTTTGCACCTTGTATAAAAATGTCTTAAAATATTTTTCCTCCTCCATACCTTACTAAACTATTTTCCAGGACACATCCTTCATGGTAGTTCCACTGCTGGCACTTTTCAGTGCCCATGGAAAAGAACACCATTAGTGGACTCATTCACTATTTACCATTAGCTTAGTATTATTCCTCTAAGCCGACAACTCTTGGCTCTGCACACTCTGGCCAATGCTCACTCTTTGCAGGTGAGCATTTCATACCACTATGCTTGTACACTTTGACTCACTGTGTATTTGTTTTTTGCTAACCAGGATAAGTCTACCCATTTTTGGAGCGTATCTCAAATAAGAACATGGAACCAGGGTGGTGTTATAACTGGGTCAAATCAAAACCTTCTGTTATTTCATATAGCAAAAGGATAAAGCAAACTCCATGTACTAACACATACAACTCATTGACATTCTGCAGGCAAAACAAAAGATGCTAATTTACCAAGATGTATATGCAGCAGCCATACATTTTCAATCAAACAATAACTTTTTGCTAATTGAAACCATCTCCCCTCCCCCACCCCTGCCTTTTTCTGGCTATCTCACAATCCACAGCTGCTTCAAGCCTTAAGGCCATCACAGCAAATTAAGGCAGTCAGCATCTAGCTCACTAGAGGCCAGGCAAGCTATAAATATTACCAGCCCTGCTCTTTGTGTTCACAGTGCAGGGAAACAGCTGGTTTAAGTTTGACTGCACGTTGTCATTTCTCCATTAGTGCAAACACTTCAATATTTCTTATGTGTGAGGTTCGAGTGAAGAAAGGGAAAGGGGAGGGGGGCACTAACAGCCAAAGCTAAGAAATGATGTTCTGTATATACATAATTTACAATTAGATTACTGCCAGGGAGAATTCTGAAGTCTGATACAGTGGTAGTCAAGCCAAAGCCACAATAACTTCCCAGTTGGCCTATACCTTTCAGGACCCATTTTCTCTTGTTTTTCTTTTATTATTTTTATAGAAACTCTATTATAATGGTAATGGATTACATTTCTCAAATTGTATTTCATTTCAAGAGCTTACAAGCCTGTTGTGTTTGCGGTTTCATAAAATACTAGTGTGTTGGAAGTCGGGGCCCTTCCCAAACCACATATTCCTTCTTTTGTGGGCAGGGATCTTATAGAAAGCTAGCAAGCTAGCAAAGTACAGAATGCCATGCATACATAGAAATGACATCTTGTATGGAAACCACAATCCCCAGTGTCTGTGGAATGTCTGCTGATTTGAGTGATTAGCATATATGTGCTGTGAAATTGATGTGCACAAACATGTTAAGTTAAAAAAGATTAACCCATTTTCTTTATCTTAGTAAATTTAAATTCATAACTCGGTTAAACACCAAAAGCCATGGACTTAACACAGACACTGGTTTTATGGCTCATTACAACAACTTGTAACACACCACACTGCCTCCTACCCTTAACTGACCACTTCAAATCCTTTATACATAACAATCTAATCCTAAATTGCCCACCTTATTTCAAGTGATTGCTTCCAGCATGTGTTGCCCCTTCTGCTTAACAATCTCTCTCAATTCGTATTTACCTCAGACACTCTGCTTCCTTCCCTTCACCTGAAGACGAGGCCTGTGTAGCTTGAAAGCTTGTAACGTCCACCAACAGAAGTTGGTCCAATAAAAGTTATCAACTCACCCAGGGGGAGGGATAGCTCAGTGGTTTGAGCATTGGCCTGCTAAATCCAGGGCTCTGAATTCAATCATTGAGGGGGCCATTTAGGGATCTGGGGCAAAAATCTGTCTGGGGATTGGTCCTGCTTTGTGCAGGGGGTTGGACTAGATGACCTCCAGAGGTCCCTTTCTACCCTGTCTGTCTCATATCCTTTGACCAACACTGCAAACATAAAATTCTCTCTTTTGTCTTTAAAGTCTTTAAAGTACTATTATCTATTTCTCATTAAACACAGCAGATACTACTTATATTTTATGGATTAAACTGTAAATGTTCAACACCACACTGTATTGGTATGAGTCAGCAAAGTTTTACACACTTTAATGTCCTACAGTTCTCTATTGGCGAAACTGACCCCTGTGCTGAGGGCTACCACAAGGCCTACACATCACTTAAGATTTCAAAATAGGGCGTAAGTGGGATTTAAATTCTGCATAGGCCTTGTGCTGCACCTCTGCCCATGGGTGCATACGACCTTATAGGAATGATCATGAAGGGGTTTACAGAGTTTTAGTTCAAAATTTTCAGGAGACTGAGGTTAAAGTCATAAATCTAAATGTAGCCCCCATTTTTGAAAATTTCGGCCTAAATTTTCAAAAGTGAAAAATGCAGTCATATTTAGCTATTCTTCTAAATTTTTATGATTTCAATAACAATTGTCAATCTGAGATACATCTGTTTCAGTTTAAAGTAAACCAGTCCTATTGGATTGGAGAGTCAAGTGATTTCTTCACAGTTCCCACCTGCCAGACCAGAACCACATCAACCCTGCTAAGAAGACAGTGTGGTAACATAATTAGCTTCTGAGCTGCATCAACCAGCCAAAACCACACCAAAAACCCTACTCTAAAGTTGAGCTGGATAGACCATTTTCCCCCTTCCTTGGCAGTATGTTTGTGCCAAAACCACAGCCAAATCAGGAACAATGCTAAACTGGTGCTTTTCAGAGCAATGAACTGCTTCATAAAGCAGACAAACACAAAGTTCAGTGTGAAGAAGATACTGAAGTTTCAGTTTTCTCTGTCTGGCCCACAGCCACCAACACCAACCACCCAGTCAGTGGGAATAAAGGTATCTGAGTAGGGATATCCAAGAGCAAATCCCTTTCTCAGGATTGCAACTCCCTTATGGAGCCTGCTCAAATAAAGAATATTAGATAAGTCATCCCATTAGATAATTCTCTCTGTTTTGTTGTGAAGTGAAATAGGACCTGATCAGCCTGTTGAAGTCAGTGGAAAGACTCCCATTGATTTCAATGGGCTTTGGATTAGGTTCATAGTTTAGTCTGTGCCAAGGTTTTAACCAGAATCCTAGTACTGAGTGTCAGCAATAAACTACCAATGATGGAAAGGACGGTGTCAAACACCAGCTGAATGGCTGCACTTCAGTTATGGAAAAAATATGCCCCTGAAAAATGAATGGTATTAAAATGATTTCTGCCAGGTGGACTTTCTGTTGTAAATATTTAAGATAGATAAAAAATATCTAAATAATAAAATTAGATCTACCTCCCAGTCAACTTAATCCCAGTTATTCTCTTTCTATCCTTTTTGTATGTAAAGTATCAAACACACAGCTATTATTTAGAAGATCTTAAAACAAGGTTTTATGGATGATAAGAATGTGAGGCAAAATTAGGGACTCAGATTAGGAAAAGTCTTCCATTGTACAGTATGTGTTCAGACTTGCCAGGATGTTTGAGGCAAATATATATATGTAAGGATTCCCAAAAGAGCCAACCAAAAAGATGTATAAAAATGATATTTTCAGTTTCAAGTGTTTTTCAAGCAACACTAGAGCACAATTGGTGACATCTGAAAAATAATACTTTGCAAATGATATAGACCTTAATGCCAAATAATTATTTCTGGCATTTGTTTAAAGCAACTAAATCAGCAAAGCTAACTCTGGAAAACTTCTGCTGTGATTTCACTACAGCTAATTTTCATAATGCTTTTTAGGAAATCGTTACATTTCATAATAGGTGGAATTCATCCCAGCCCTAAGGGTCACAGAAGACCCTATACACCACCTAGGCCCCATTTTAAAAAGACAGGATATTTATCAGGTACCTTAAATCCCTTAAGGTAGACTATAAAGAGGCCACTGAAAAATCAGAGGATTTAAGGGGTACACAGGACCTTGTACACAGGGCCATCAACCTGGGTAGGCATTTGAACCACAGTAAATTTTATCCTCTATATAGTTTTGTGGCCTGTATACATGAATTTTAATGGAAATCTGCATACATAATTTTATTATTTATAATTATAATAGATAATTTATAATAAACATAAAAATAATTAGCACTATAACAAATGCAATCTCCTGAGTTATACAGTAGTACTCCATTAACATACTGAATGATTTGCAACTGATGATGGCAATAGAATGCCAATGCACAGTATTGTTACTCTGGAAAATTCGGGCAAAAGATTGACCGTATAATGGCATCAAGGGTACTATTTTATTGGTGTCACTGGTAGAAATGTAATGGATGGATTGATAATGGACTTGAAGGAACTGTGAATTTGAGACAGTGTATTATGATATAAATTGTATGTGCAACAGTATCAAGCTAAATGACAGCTATAATTCCAAATTTCCTCGCTTTACTTGGTTTAAGGTAAGCCCTTAGGGCTACATTTTCTAGTGTTGTGCACTGGGATTTAGTCTTACAAATACTGTTATTGTTAAAGGAAACTGCATATATAATTCCCTGTCCAACACACTGCAAATAACTCCTTAATGTTACTTTAATGTAGTTTCTTTGGTATTTAACAGTAATAGTTTTGGAAGCCAAATTTTTTCAATATAATCCACAAGTGCCCTTATAACAGGGACCATTTTGTATTGAGGTTGAATGCAGTATAAATACAGCAAAGTTGCCGAAGCATTATCAGGGAAACAAGAGTTAAAGTGGAGTATATTTCTTTTTAGAAAGTGTACTTCGTTCATGTGTTGTTAGAGTGTCTGTACACTCTTAACATTTTATATCCTCATCCAAACTATAGATTATATGGTCAGGAAGCAGTATAATGCCATGAGAAGGAACTTTTCAATGACTGTCCTGCTACATACAGAACAATATGCAACTAATCACATTGTTTGTGCTCCTTTGTAGCATCTTGCACTCTATTTTGCATGCTCTACCTCTCACGCTATACAGATCCAGTGACCCTTTTAGAGAGAGAATTATTAGAGGATATTCTGAAGATCCCAGATGAACCACTTAAGAAACATAATTCATAAATAAATAAGCACATTATATACATATACAATCTTATTCTCACATACGCTACAGCCCCTTTACACTGATCTGGTAAAGAGGCTTTAAAGTGGGTGTAACTGTAACTAGAGCAGTGTAAAAGGCTTCCATGTAAATGAGAAACAGGACCATACACTCCATCTACTATGTGCATTTATTTTTTGTCTTTATTTGGATTACTTTTAAGAACTGGATAATTAAAATAAGGAAACAAACTTCTGGGTTGCAAATCAATGTGGAGAGAAAAGACATCCGCAAAAGAGTAAGCCCTGGTCTACACTACAGACTTATGTCAATATAACTACATTGCTCAGTGGTGTGGAAAATCCACACCTTTGACGAACATATTTATACCGACCTACCCAATGGTATAGACAGCACTATATTGACGGCAAGGCTTCTCCCGCTGACATAGCTACTGCCTCGCAGGTAGGTAGTGTCTTTGCTAAGCACAGCTGCTCTGCTGCAGTGCTGTAAATGTAGCTAAGCTCTAAGGCATGAAGAGGTGTACTAGACTGCAAAGCAGATGTCCAGTCAGTATCATGCGACTCAGTATCAGACAGCACAGACGCTGTGATCAGTACTGCCACTGAAATAAACATGAGGCAAACTGCGGACAGGCTGTCAGGAAAGCTGTGGAACATTGTGCCCTAACACATTGTTCAACAGCAAGTGTCAGGGGCCCAGGTACATGGAAGTATGTAACACAGCATTTCCAGATTTGTCATAGATCACACACATATACTCACTGCACATGGCCACTGTATTCCTTTCAAGCTGCTGTAACTTGCTTGTTTCTCTAGGGCAGTGTTTCCCAAACTTGGGATGCCACTTGTGTAGGGAAAGCCCCTGGTGAGCCAGGTCGGTTTGTTTACCTGCCACCTCCGCAGGTCCGGCCGATCGCAGCTCCCACTGGCCGCAGTTCGCTGCTCCAGGCCAATGGGAGCTGTGGGAAGTGGTGCAGGCCGAGGGACATACTGGCCGCTCCTTCCAGGGACATAGTCTGCATTCATGAGCATGATATCTGAGCACCATGCTAGTCTGCACAGGTGAGGTGGGTATTCATTTGTACAGAATTCTCCTGTGATGTAATGCCTGTTGGCTGTTACACCACTTTGCCAGGGGCACATTTCACTGTTTATCACAGTAGTGCTGAGGGGCCTCAATCAGGGATCAAGGTCCCATTGTGCTAGGTGCTGTACAAATGCATAACAAAAACATGCAACCAGTTCTTACAATCTAAGGAAAGGGGTCATGATTTTCAGAGGTGCTGCTTTTTACTATCTGTTAGAGAATCCCTTTTGCAGTTATAAAGTGATGTGACAAACCAACATGTAGCTGGTTTTCTCTTGCACTTGACCTTGTTGGGTTCTAGTTGTAGTAAATTGGGGCCTTTACTGCATGGCATGGAACCAAAAGAAGCACGTGTCCCTTTATCTTTTTGAAAATTCTTACCTGTGCTATAAGAAGAAATTCAAGTACAGTAGTGCCTTATATTACAACTTAGATTGAGCTGCATTTTCCACTCATTTTAAAGAATATTTGGTACTGCTTCAAATTCAAGTATATTCACTGCTGTAGAAGAGTTAAGTACAAATCTGTGTTTGCATGTATATGTTAGGCTCAATAAAATAATAGCTTTCCCTAGAAAAAGTTTGTATTATTTTTAATTACTTTAGTAAAGTTATAAAAAATTGTGTTAAATACACAGCCGCATATGTATGAACAATTTTGTGCTTGTGTTAATCTATTTTTCAATATACCCTCTTGTTTCAGAAATTGTAGAGCACGGGTAGTTAATAGGTGGACCGCGGGTCAAATATGAAGGGCCAGATGTTTTTGAATGGACCCCAAAATCTTTTTATTTACTTAATATTATCATTATTGTTGCTATTTTTAAATTATTTTCTCTGGAGTCTGGACGTTGACTATACCATGACCAAGAAATTTTGACCTTGACAAAAAATAATTGACAACCCCTGTTGTAGGGATTTATAAATTCTCCTGTCTGTCTACAGTAAGTGCAGTATCATTTGCAGGGCTGCCGAGAGGGGGGGGCAAGTGGGGCAATTTTCCCCAGGTCACGGACTCCACAGGGGCCCCCACGAGAATATAGTATTCTACAGTATTGCAACTTTTTTTTACGGAAGGGGCCCCCAAAATTGCTTTGCCCCAGGCCCTCTGAATCCTCTGGGCAGCCCTGATCATTTGTCAGTTTTGTTTTGCTCTGTCAATGTGGCAGGTTGATGAGTACAAAATTAATAAGTTGAACCTTACTTCAAACATAGAGTCTTCACGTATTATTTTAAAATCAGTGTATTAAGAATTATGTTCCTTCCATTTACATATAGAATCAGAATTTGCTATAGTAACTACTTTAGAAAATCATTGTTCTCGTCACACGTTTTTTAAAACTGTAACAGTGACATGCATTATCTTCTAAGGCAGCATGACCTGGAATACAATTGTGTGTGCCAGGTCACACTGGTTCATAACTGGAGAAGAATGGTAACCATTTGGTATTTTCAATTACTCTATTAGGTGATTCTGTCAAGATAAAAAAATCACAGGCTCAAACCTTGCCAGCTTTGCAGTTAGTTTGCACCATGCTGTCAGGACAAATCAGCCCTGTGGGCATTTCCCTAGTGTAGGGTGGTCCTCCAGTGGTGCAGAGCTCATATAATGGCTCCTATGCCACTTCCACAGTCTCTGGCCAGCTAAGTGCGTGGGGATAGGGAAAAGGTGTGTGGCTAGGTGCTCTGGTGACTCCTGGGTTGCATAATACCCCCTCTTGTGGCAAATGACAACTGATGTGATTTCAAGCAGCCTGAAGGTCAGCCTAAATTATACCATGGGACCAGCCCAGTTCACATCTGGCTCAGTATCACACAGTGGAAAGAAGGCTTTAAGCCACATTTGGCACCCCTTCCTGAACCACGCTGTGCATTTTTTGGTTGCAGCCAGGGATTTGCCCTCATATATTTAAACAAAATTTGTACCTGTGTTAACTAATAGAGATGGCTCCAAGCTATATTATTCAGACTGGTGTGGATTTCAAGCATCCCAAAATCTGGGGAAATTCTAATGCAGAATTTTGGTTTGGCCCATCATAGAAATGGGACTAACTGCAAAATTCAGATGGACTCACATTATCCAGATTCCTTATAAATGTGGGAGCATTTGAAGCTAAGATTTTGCACCCCTAGTTATTAATAATACCACAGACAATTACAACAAATCTAAATAATCAATAACACTTATTTACCTATCTAATGGAACTGGAAGGGACCCTGAAAGGTCATTGAGTCCAGCCCCCTGCCTTCTCTAGCAGGACCAAGTACTGATTTTGCCCCAGATCCCTAAGTGGCCCCCTCAAGGATTAAACTCACAACTCTGGGTTTAGCAGGTCAATGCTCAAATCACTGAGCTATCCCTCCCTCCCATTTCACTGAGCTTGGCCAGACAAACTATAACCACCAATTCTCATATAGAATCTACTAAAACAAAAGGGGAATATTTAAATATAATATTCAGGAGGAGGAAAATTTTTTTTTTTTTTTAATTGATTAAAACATTTACATTCTTATGTATGAATAATTTTTTTTAATACACAAAACTAGAAATCTGTCTCTAAATGATGGGACTTACAAGAAGACTACATATAGTTACCACTGTATAACTTATATGTCAGTTAATTGTTTGTTAATTTCTGTTACACAATTTTTTGACAATTTGGTGGAAATTCGTAGAATTTTGTCTCCAGTTTTGAAAATGTATTTTATTACATTAATGATACACAATTTACTGTACAGAATTCCTCTTTGAGTATCCATGGCTGCTGGACTGCTTTATCATACCTATGGCACTGATGTTTGGCAGTGCAGCAAATATGACCAGAACCGCAGTATATGTGACCTTTCTGGGGAGGGGAGGATTTTGTTTTTTGTTTTGAATAATTTGAGTGTAGGAGATCAGATTAATGTGTGAATAAATGCAGGTGCTTTTTTACAAGGTGATGGGAATTTGTATCCTCTATTTATACACAGGTAGCAATTTTGTATAAAAACGCAAACTGTTTCTAGAGTGAGACACTTTAAACATGAGGCCTCAGGTCACCCCGTGCAGTCTCATGGGAGTAAAGATCAACAGCTCACTCTGTTTGTCGTTATAAGAACTTGCTTTTTGCATTGTCCTGTTACATTTCTGGCAGAGACAGCAGCTCATACACCTAGCTATTTGTTACCACCCTTTTCTCATAACAAGATCAGGTCCAGATCACAAACCCAAGAAAACTCTTCCAGGGCTCCTTTTGGCCCAATGTAACCTTTTAAAAATAACACAAAAGCATGTTTAGCTAACCTGATTAAAATAAGATACTACCTGTAATAATTTTACCACATAAATATACTGGATGAGTCATTTATCAATTCAGCTGGACAAAACTATTCACTGGAAATAATTAGCCTGTTTTCAAATGTGGCTGCCAAAATAGTCTTTCAAAGTCCAATCAGCCAATCATAACTTTTAATTTAACTACAGTGACTTTAATTGGATGAGGATAACAACAGGTAGCTTTTGGGTGGGACATCTACTCCTTATTTTAAGTTCACAAACTTTTTGCACAGAAGTGGCTTTGTAAATAAAATCCATTTCCCCAAAATCTCATGATGAAAAATTATGTGAAACACATGGGCAGAACACTCTCCAATTTAGTACAGTGCTATTTATCAGACAATAAAAGTTCTTAAAGGTATATTCTCCCACTAAATCCCCTTTAGCTTCGGAAAAAACACTTAGTAAATATATTGTATCAGACAGGTTTGCTACATCTACCGTTACAATACTATGAATTAAACTCAAGTCAGAGTAAAACAGCAAAAACTACACAAGCCTCAAATTGTTGAGATATCTTTTCCCCTACATCCTATTTTGACATGGACAGATATTTCCACATTGTGTTGGTAAGTAGAGGAGCTCAGATACTACCAGTGGTAAGGACCATATAAGTACCTTGATAGGTAAGATGCAGATAGTAGTAAAGCATCATTGCTAGTAATTTTAATCTCTAGCCTCATTACCTTGACCCATTAATCTGATTTGGGTTACATTCCATCTTGATGGTGACTCTAGCTGGTGGTTGTGATAACCAGTCTTGCTGGGGGACACGCGGACTCATCTTTGATGTCTGCCCATATTCGCTGGAAGAGGAGGCAGTCATCTCTGTCTTAGTAAGGTGTGGCGTTCCGTAGGCACACTCAAACAAGGACTGGTCTTCGCTTACTACTGATAATGCTTCCTGAAAACCAAAGCAGAGAAATCAACATGACACTGTGTCAGAGAAGTCATACAAATACAACAAAATCCCTTAAGACAATGAGATAGGTCTCAAAAGTCTTGTGGGGCATATACATTAATTGTTTGTCTGCATGCTTATTATTATTTATTTGTATTACAGTAGCAGCTATAGACTAGGGCCCTATTGTGCTAAGCACTGTACAAACCTATAACAAAAAGACAGTACCCTGCCCAGAGAACTTACCTGTTAGACGTTTCCAATCAGGAACTAAAATGCACCATGTCCAAGCTTTATTAACAGTTCAGAAAAAATAATGGAAAGCTAATGACTAAATAGAACAAGGCAGGAGTAGCAGTGAACTTAAATCTTTCACTTCGAAGGCTTGAACTTACAGGCCAGATTCTCAGCTAGTGTAAACTGACATACCCTGCACTGACTTCAACAACTTTACACCAAATTATGATCTGGTCCTTGAAACTTCTACTCTTGGAATCCTGGTGTCTTCGTATCCTGGAATTCTCATATACCATGAATGGACTGGATGGTTTAGGGGATGTGTAATGGAATACTGAGCCTTTATCTGTCCAATAGGTCATTAGATCACCTCTGCCCCAGATTAAGTGACCAAAAGTCATTATTGTCTGCTCTGTTTGGAGGTCTTTCTGAAATGAGTAAATGGTCTCTATTCAGTTGCTATAATGAATTTTTGACATCAGAAAAGCTATCATCACAATTGACAATTTTTTTGGTCTCAGTAGAGTGGCCAAGGATTGAAGACGCCTGGAAAATATACTACATTCTTGCCCCCAAGGTGCTTTCTAGGTCATGATTCAGGCACTGTGATGGGATGAGTGTGGTGGGGAAGCATGCTCTGCCACTGTGCTTTTCAGTAGAGAAACAGAGAAGTTCAGTCTCCTGAGTTGTTTAACTAGCATCTTTAACCAACAATGAATTAACTAAACCTTTAACACAGAAATTAAAAAGCCATCTTTGGAGAAAGGAACAAGTACCATGCATTAACTCCCCCTGTAAGATGAATAAGGTTTGGTTTTGCTGACTCCTTGGGAGTTTCTCTTCCTTCTTGCCTATAGAATTAGGACCAATTTCTTTCTGAGATAATACAGTGATGGGGAGAAGATATGTAGCTGGTTCCAACCTCTGTTTCAGAGATCCTGCTCTTCCTATGAGCAGAAACAAAATGCAAACCAGCCTAGCACTTGTTGCTGGCTGCAGAATAGGTGCTAACCAGCTGGTGGGCTGGACACCACCCTTAAACCACAAACCACACCCGCTTGAGGATGTGGCATGTTGACCACCCCATTAGCCATCTCTCTCTCTCTCAGAACGCTTCCTCAAGCGGTATGTATAGATCCTACTTTGCTGCATGTGTGGGAAGAGGTTCTCTACAGTCTCTTCCCCACTGTGGTGACAGTCCCATTACTGCACCTTTATTGACTGCAACATTCTGGGTGGCAGAGTTCAAAAGATTTGTCATTTTGAAGGCAGCTGCAGCTCTAGTTAGTTGGAGACTGAACAGTGCTGTATGTAGCTTATAATCAATGAAACAATGCTGTATGTAGCTTATAAGCAAAGGCCGTCTCTCTTACTGTCCCTTTGCAGCTAATGCTGTTACTTTATTTCTTCTTGTTGTTATTATGAACTAATTAAAGTCACTGTAGTTTGGTTAGAGGGCATAATTGGCTGACAAGATTTTGGGGGACATAATACCAACTTTGTGCACCCGTGCAGCCCAGGGCAAGTTTGAACCCTTTAGTGCCAAATTATGCTCTGGCTGATACAGAACTGAAGAGCGTAGATACTGCCCAGTGGGTCCTTTGCCCCAGCAATCGATCAATGGTAGGCTAGCCCAGGATTCTAGGGAGAGATCCAAGGTACCAAATGGAGGTGATTGCTTGGCTGATCCTTTGGACATTGAGCAACACACAACCCCAGCTGACAGCAGCATATGCGCTACCCAGCTAGCAGTTCCCGGCCAATGGGAGCGTGGAGCCGGTGTTCGGGATAGGGCAGCATGCAGAGCCCCGTGGTACCCCCACCTAGGAGCTGGATCTGCTGGCCACTTCCGGGCTACAGTGCAGAGCCTGGACACGTAGACACTAGCCTGCCTTAGGTCTGCAGCACCGCCAACTGGACTTTTAATGGCCTTGGGGAAAAAATATTTTGTTTTGCAAAGTTCTGAATAATTTTCCATGAAAATATACACACCCCTGACCACGTACCCGCAGCACTGAATGGACTGACATCCAGTGTCTGAGACTGTTTTCTACCCGCTTCTTTCGCCTCTGCTCCACTGAGGAGTCAGTACAGGGACTAAATAAGAATAACACATTATGTAATGTTAACTTTGGCAATCCTGATTACTATAAATATGTATAAAAAAGTGTGAATTATACAAGTGAAAGCAGAAGCAAAACTGCAAATATGGCAAGCCAGGATGTTGTTATATATTGCTTACAGATTAAGCTGTCTTCAGAAGTGGCATCAAAATGCCACTCATTCATTTTATTTACTTAATCTGCCACCCACAATTGAATAAAAAACATGATTTATTCAGCATTAAAACAAAACCTGGCTCTAAACAACATAAAGACAATTTTGGACTAACTATAGAAAACAAATGGAGATTGTAAAAGATGAGATTTATTAAATTTGCATATATTGGGATAAATAAGTGCAAAATAATAGTATCTGCCTCACATCTTAATTACTTGTCAATATGCTATCAATGCACAATCTAACACATTATATCATACAAAGGAAAAAAAAGTACATATATTTCAACTTTGTGTGCAGGTTATACTGACCACCAGAAAGACTATGCCAGTTAGTTAGGATTATAGTGGATAATTGAGAGACTGTGACAAAAAAACAAACAAACCCACAAACAAACCCAGGAGACTGAGTCTATCTTCATATGTCAAGAAATGTTCAATTATAGATGATTTCCAAGGAAAACATGCACAACTCACTATAGGAATTCCTCATCTAATTTAGTAGTCTAGACCCCATCTTGTGATTTAGCAGCCATTACGTTTGTATAGGGCTATGGTGGCAATTTGGGAATATCTGTGTTTCTGTCATCTTCTGAGACTGGCTGCTGGGTTACCTGATGTGGAGGACTTAGTGGCAGAGTGAGCTCTCTGTTACAACTATTCAACCTTTACTGGCTCCCTTGATGTTTTCCTATTGAGTCCTGGGTGACACCACATGCCTCCTCTCTCCATTGGGAAGGATGTAGGGACAGAGGGTGGACAACAGAGTCAGTCTTATTTCATCTCTGAGCCAGAATAAGTTGCAGTGGTTGACAAAGCATTTCCATGAGTCTGTGGAGTCAACATATGTAAAAGCATGACCTAAAACAGACTATCCTTACTTCCTCCATGACTCATCATCTTTCTCCAGCACATCAGTGGGGCCAGGATTTCACCCCAGAGGTCGATGGGAGTTTTGCCATTGACTTCAGTGGGGCTTGGATTTCACCTCTGGAAATATGCAATATGCTTAACTGCCATTCCACAACTCCTCCCGTCTGCCAGGATTCATGCAATCATACTCTCTGCCATCTGCTTCTTTTCAAAGTACAGTGGCTGCAATTGAAATTTCATGATGTGTCAACAGCTACCACACAATTATATCTGAGGCTACCACCGCTTTTCCCTGTACTTTAAGATACCTGTGGTACATGTGTGCGCACTGTGTGGGGAGAATTGGCAAATACTGACTTTTTAATGGCTTTTGTTGTAAGCTTAAACCTTATGGTGGTTTGAGCAATTAATGGCCAAAGGCACTTCAGCATTTAGGCCAATCCTAGACACTGCAAAGACGAAGCAATACCTAACAATTTAAGGATAGTTCACAATAATAAGAGAGACAGTCTTGTATTAAAGACTAATATTCGTACTGTAGGAAAATACAAAAATTATATTAAGAAATATGGAAATTGTCTCTTGATTACATAAAATCTTCTGATTCAATAAGCAATATGGTATATAAAAACAGACAGTAAATAGCCTTTAACTCTTCCTCCTACACTTCTGCCCATACTATCTATCTTGATTTCCCTCTATTGACTAAGACTGTGATCCTGAATTTTTATGTTTTCTCCATTTGTAACAAGCTAATAATAGTCATTAAAACATTATTCACTAATTCCTTCATCAATTGTCAAACAAGTTATTTGGGAACAGACTGTTTATTATTTAATCAGGTCTAAATTGCAATGAGTAAAAACGACTTTCATATGCCATTCACCTCAATCATGAAGGCTAGGAAAGGAATACTCTAACTGCAATTTCTCATATTTAACATATTTGATATAATATACTTTGCCATTATTTTGCAAATACAAATGTAAAGTAAAAAACTTTAAAGTTTAAATGTAAAAAATTATTAAAGAGTAATGTAAATAATTCACTGCAGACTAGACTGTGCAACCTTGCTTATATTGGCGAGCACTTACTCACACAAGTTGCCCTATTGTAGTTAGCTGTATGTGCTCATCAATGTGAATAATAGTTGCATGATCTAGTCTTGCTTGTATTAATACTGTAACTGATCAACAAAATGTAATTTTGCATATGAATATCAGTTATATTTCTATTAAATATTTTCATTGCTCATTTTCATGCTAATTTTTTTCACACCCATATGTTGTTACCCAACCAGTTTAGCAGCTTCAAATAGGTCAGTGTCGTAAAGCAAAGTAAATATTAATATATTAGTAAACAGACCCATTAATAGACTTCCTTTAAACTTGCCAAGTTTTGTACCCTTATGGGAACAGCTACAGTAATGGATGGATCATCTTCCTGGATTTCATGACACCTCAGAAGTTAAAGCTTTCAATTCCAGTAACTAGTGGTTGACATGACACGGCATGAAGAGACACATGCTACCATGGCAGACAGGAAAGATTATTCACATATGTGCACAAAATATAATGCTTTGATAAATTATGAAAAATAAAATTCATATTAGACAAATATTTTTAATTTTTTGGGCATAAATTTCTATGAGAGTATCACCAGCACAAAAGAAAATACATTTTTCACAGAGAGTTTTTTTTTTCTCCGACTCCACAATACTTGGCTTCTTGCTTCTCCCTTGGACTTTTTGTTCTAGAAATAAAAGCACTAAATGTTTTTTCGTATTTGTATTTGGGTTTGGTTTATACTTTGCTGATAAGTGAAAAAGACAGAATAACAGACTGACAAATAACTATACCAATAGATACAGTAATGGCTTTAAAATAGGATAAAATGATTAGGACAAAGATGTTTATTTAATCAAATGCAGGATTACTTGGCCTGGAAGGTAGAATATACAGGACACATGACTGAGATGCTCTACATTATGAAGGGTACATACAAACTGATCAATTCCTTCTTTTACTCCAATCTCAAAAATTGAGGACACAGTGAAAGATTTTTTTTTCCAGTAAAAATTAAAACCAATAGAAGAATATACTTCTTAATGTAGCATACCATTAACCAGTGTAATCTACTAATGCAGGAGATTACTGAAAAATATACTGTAGCAGGATGTTAAATGAATTTGGAGAATGTTCTGAAATAATGGTATTATCTTTATACCAGGTACAGAACATACCCCTCTTTGTCTGAGACTCATTTATGCAGTCTACTCCCATATCATCATATGGTAGACTGTTCAACATTCCAATAACATACTAAGGGCCCAGTCCAACTCCTATTGAAGTCAGCTGTAGACTTTCCATTCACTTTGATAGGAGTTGGATCAGACATAAGAAAAGGAATTCTTATGATTTAGTTTCACTCTTTCCTCCCATTTTTTCCAAATATGGCCATGATTCGGACCCTCTTTATTACAGGTAGAACAGATATCCTAGATCTTTTTTGGCCCCTTTAGCTACCTGAAATCTGTAACGAGATAATTTCCCAGTCTCCTTATGTCCCAGAAGAAATGTATTAAATCGTTTGAGCCTTTTCTTGCAACACAGATCTCCAGAACCACAAATGAATTTGTTGCCTTCCACTGTACTTGCTCTATAACCTGGTTATTATTTCTTAAAGTATATCAGCAAAATGTAAATAATATTCCAAGTGCAGCCTTTTTAGCCCCTTAAATAAAGGAACTGATTTCTTTTTGCTTTTAAATGTATTGACTTAAATACATAAACTTTTTATGGCCCTATTTTCATGATATTCCTCACCATCACTATCAGTTCCTTTTCCCCTCATCTAACTTGAATCCATATTATAATGCTTATTTATCTGGATATTCCCAGGTGCATAAGTTTATATTTCCCAATGTTGGAAATCATTTCCCTTGCTTATCTAAACACTACAGTTAGTCGGAAAATGGGATTTCTGTTTTGCAGGAAATTCTGACATTTAAAAAAAAAATTTTTTTGTTCCGAATCGGAATAGTTGAAATATTAATTTTTTTCACAAAATGGAAATTCTGAAAAAGTGACAGGGATCTAAATTTTTCATTCCAATAATGTCAAAGTATTATAAGACAATAGAAAATATTAAATATACAGAATATCAAACAGAATATATGAATATAGTATATTATATAATATAGTATATTAAAGTTAGTATTTTAATATAATGTAAAATTCTAAACTAAATGAATCAAAATAATAAAATCAATATGAAACATTTCATCTATCAAAACCAAACATTTTGTCACTATCAACATGAAAAAGTTGAAATTATTTGATTTGACATTTTCCTAATAAAAATATCACCATTGACATAATCCAGAGAAATGTTTCAATTTTGACAAAACTGCATTTTTTGATGGAAAACTGGTCTGTCAAAAATTTCTTGACCAACTCTGCTAAATACTTCCTGTTGTTGCACTCTTCACTGTACTAATCTTCTTGCTTATATTTTACAACATCTGAAGATTTGGACAAATGTTTCCGTAGCTCCATTTTTCATGTACTAATGAACACGTTAAGTAGGCTTTGTCCCTGCACTTCACCTTATGAAACCCCATGTTTGCATCTTCTCTCCATTCCCCCATCCGTCTATCTAGTAGAATTTATAGATGGTTTAGGTACAATAGTGATAAATGATGTATTTGAATTAAAAAACATACAGATGTATGTGAAGAGTCAGTTCTGCTTCTTGCTTGAATGTTTAAGAGGATCTAAAAAGGAACCTTTCAAAGAAGCTTCATGTTCAAGAGCCAGACAGCAATAACAGATTTCTGCCCAGTCAATCTCTATCTTCCCGATGCTTAGTCGACACTTGACAGTGAAAATGAAAACGTTTTCAAATGTTGGGGCAGATGCTCAGCTACTGTAAATTGGTATTACTCCACTGATTTCAATGGAGTTACATCCATTTAACCTGGCTGAGTATCTGGTCCACAATGAGTTAAATATCAGTTTTCTGAATCAAGAGTCATTGCGTGAAACTGTGGTCATAAAAATGAGTCAAATAAAGATCAGACCATGCTAGGATAAGAGCACACAGTACAGACTAATGTAACCATTTCAGGTGATTTTAAGCAAAGCTTTCAGAAATTCATCGCTCCATCTTGCTACTTTTATTGTGTTCTTTTACGTACATTCTTTTTTAAAAAGTTTATTCCACAGCTTTAAGAAGCAGCTCTCTGGGTAGTAAAGCTTCAGCTCAAACAGGCTAAAGAATGTCTACATTGCAACAGATTCCATAGGAGAGGCCAGTGGCCAACCAATCAATGATAGCTCACCGAACATTGGGCAATCTTTCAGGCTGACAACTCCACACTATTCAGGTCTGAAACATGCAACACAGGGCGCTAGAGTAGAGCCCTGTGCGGGACTATATTTTTAATCCCACTTCTGTCCCGCCCTACAATACCCACTCCCACTCAGTACCACATTGTTTCTTGCATTTTTATCCCACTCCCACCCGCAAAAATCTTAGATGCTGCAAGATTCCCCCATGCTGCTTTAAAACAAAAAAGAGATCGGTTAATATAGTATATATATCAATTTTACCACTAAAAGAATAAAACAAATCTTGTTTAAACCACGTAAAACTACTTTAACTCCTGTTATAATAGACATCAAATCTCTTTCTAGCCCTCGCTTACATTTAAGCATTAAAACTTTTATTTTTAAAAAAAGAAAAATTGCTTTACATTGCTGAAATTATATTTATGACAAACTGATGAGAGATTTAGGGTACATGTATACTTACCTCCGGGTCCGGTGGTAAGCAATCGATCTTCTGGGATCGATTTATCGCGTCTTGTCTAGATGTGATAAATTGATCCCGGAAGTGCTCGCCATCAACGCTGGTACTCCTGCTCCGCAAGAGGAGTACGCGGAGTCGACGGGGGAGCCTGCCTGCTGCGTGTGGACCCGCAGTAAGTTCGAACTAAGATACTTTAACTTCAGCTACGTTATTCACGTAGCTGAAGTTGCGTACCTTAGTTTGAAGTGGGGGGTTAGTGTGGACCAGCCCTTAGTGTTTTCCCGCAATTTCCCTCAGTTTGTTTTTTTGCCCACCCAATCTTGCCCACAACAGAATACATTTTACCTGATCCCTCTATTATGGTAGCAGGTCCTGTGGGACCCGCGGGATCCCAGTCCCACTGCAGGGCTCTACACATGCTGAGGTTAAACTGTTGAAGGAGTTTCAGCCCAAACTTGCAGCCTAGTTTATAGCCAAATCTTTGAGCCTTGAATTCATTGCATCAAGCAATAGTAAGTGAAACGAAAGTGTAATGATTAATGCTGAAACCTTGCTACAGCTTATTAGATCTTGCAATTCTTACAACTCTATTCTGACCATCCTCAAAAGAAGCATCATCAATAGATACACAATAGGCTGTAACAAATACGTTGGGAAAAGTTACAACCTAAAATGCAGCCACCTGCTTCAGGAGTTGCAGCACACATCTGGAATGTGTTTTACCCATACACCTCTGAGACTTGGATTCATTAGATCAGACTGAAATCCACAGATTATATTCATGAGAGAGTTCAGGAACAACAAAAAGCCTTGGCTAGTACAAGATAGGAAAGACAAATGTCATCCTCACCTCCACCCATGAGAATCTTATTACCAGTTCAGTTAACATCCGCTATCTATCTGAAAAGGGCACTTGGGCAGTCAATGGTAATCCAAGTAAAGGCCTAGTGCTGCCACTTATCTAATATCTTGACCTCTTGCTGGGAAAAATACAAAGGATATTTTGAAAGCAAGGGAGAGACACCACTACAGTCCCACTTGTAAATAATAATAATGAACATAATAAAATCCAATCCTAAATCAAAACAAGTTTATGAAATTTAAGGCCAGATTTATCTAAGAGAAAAAGCCCATGGCAGGTGAGGTCTGATCCTGCAGCCCTTCTTATGTGAGTCATTCTCTTGACTTCACTGGAACTAAGATTGTGGATAAGGGCTGAAAGACTAAACCGAGAGGTTTTATATTTTGTATTGTAATGAAAATATTGTTTTTTTCTAATTACTAGAAATGCACAAAGCTTCAGTATAAATGATCAGAGAATTTTATTGTATAGAATATCATTTCCAGAACATCAGCAAGCCCCATTTTTGCCAAAGACACTGCTACACATGCTTTTGTCTTAACATTTTCTCCATGAGATAATATTTATAGCATCAGGCATTCATCTAGAGATCTCAAAGTTCTTTACAAAGGAAGACAAATATCATTTATACCCATTTTAGAGATAAGGAAACTGAGGTATAGTGACCAAGAATCTGGGACTAGATGCTAGGTCTTTCTGACTCCTAGACTAGCACCCTCTATTGGGCCATTCCATCTCCAGTGCATAGAGACAACAATATAACATCCACGAGATTTGTGGACAAATCATCTCCATGGATCAGAAAGTCTAAATGATTGCCTGACTTAAAGATCTCCCATTTCATAGTGCAGTGTTCCACAAACCACCTAAGAATAATTGTAAGTAACATATACATTTTTAAAAACTAAGGTCCCAGACAAGAATTAAATGATGGAAACGGAAAAACCATTTCACTCATGCCATGCTCATCATACAACAAACATTGTCTCATAAACACAGTGTACAGCGTTGTTATGTTTTCTTATAAGGTTATACAGCAGTCTTGTTCAGCTACAAAGATTAAAGCCCCAGTCCTGCAACTGGCTTGGGATGGGCAGACACCTGTAGAGCCCAATTGATCTCTTAGCATGATTTCAATAGGGTACCCAAGGAAACAGTGTTCTGCTCACACAGAGCAAGTGGCAGGATCATAGCACAAGGCATTTCATTAGGTCTCTGATAGGGAGCTGACCTCAGAATTCACAAGACTGTGGAATAGGCATCCCATGATAAAACAAGACATTCTTCCAGATATGAACAGGTGGATCTAGCACCTTTATTTCTTCCACACAAACAGCAAGGTCTATTTGTCAATCCTTAATGGCTCAGATAGCTCTAACCTTCATGTATTAATTGGCCACTTTGCTATTCAAACAAGTGGCACACTGCGGCTTGGGACTGGCTCAAGTTTGCAGTACTTTCATCATTATCTTAGCTACATAAAATCTCTAAGGTGGGCAAAGGTTTATGGCCTTGTGCACTGATGTCTATGAGCACAAACATGTTTCCCAGACAAAAAAAAATTGCTGATTATTGAACTATTCTGGCCAAATATCAATGACATGACAATGGCTGAATATTTAGATGTCGCCTGCCCATCTAATTACATGATATTTCAAGAATAAGAACTAAAAAGTATATAATACAGCAGAGAAATAAGGGGCAGGTCTTATCTTATTACCATGGATTATAATAGTTATAAAGATACTAAACAGAAAAATTAAAGATAAACATCTCAGATACTGAACAGAAAAATTAGAGTGAGATTTTCAAAGGAAAAATGAGAATTAGATGCCCAACTCTCATGACTTCCAATGTGTGTTAGCCACCTAACAAGTTTTTGTTCCTTTGAAAATCTCTCCGTTACGGAACAGAAAGCCTAAAATCAATGTAGTTAGACTGGTTCAAATCTGGAATAACACAATGATCAATCAGGCCCAGAATATTTATCACTAAACAATCAGGTCCAGACAAACTCGAGTGCCAAAAAATACAATTGTATTCTTCAGTAGTCCCATTGTATATTGTATATGTAACATTAAGAATATCAGGCTTTGAATGTTTATTTTAGTACTTCCATATTGTAAAACACTGTAACACTGAGGCATGTAGGGCTATTTCTTTAAGTGATTTAAATGGATTCCTATATTCCTTTTCATTCTGATATTATTCTCAGCTATGAACTTTAAAAGCCATCAAACTATTTTACTCTTCAGCTTTGTTGATAACTTTAAGGACTCAAAAAAAGCTAAAGAACTGAGAGTACTTGGATCAAAAACTCCTTTTAATCTGTCGGACCAGTGCCAGCACGCTGCCTCTCCCGCACTACTCCAGCATTGGACCTTATCAATCTGAAAGAGCAGCCAGCCTTCTACTTTGTTAAAAAGTGCAAACATCTGTTTTTGTCTCAGTCTTCTTTCAAGCAAAGATTTGTCTGGCAAAATGGGTGGCAGGTTTGTAAAGTGGGCCACAGCCCAAAAGGAAATGAGCTGAGGCTGCATGCCACACTTGCTAAGAACTTTCCTTGCTATTAGATTAAAATGATATTGTGAAATTTAGTCTCACAGCCAAAATAGCTGCACCGCCCTATACACAGACATCATTCTAGTCTTACAATCCTATTCTTTCTGTGTGTCTATACTGCATTGTTGGAATAACAGGTAGCCTCAAGAACCTAAATACCATGTACTGAAGAATTGTGTTTTATCAAAGCTACTCATCTCAATATGGAATAACAGTTTATATGTGAATGCAGTTTGAGCCCTTGTGTTTTTGGATTTGCAATTTATTTACCCTGGAAATCTCAAAACAAAGACATCATGTGATTTCTTGTATCTTATTTAAGATTCCAATGAAGCTGATTAAGTGAGGAGAGGTTCCAGAGACATGCTCAAAGTTACATAACATTGCAAACATTAACAACTCTTCTTCCCACCACTTAACCATAACCTACGGCCACTTATTATATTCACAATGGGTGGGATCCACAAAGGGACTTAGGGGCTGCAATGCTGAGCATCGTGGTGCCTACTTGTAGGTGACTAGAAAATCACAGGAACAACACTGTGATCCACAAAGCCTGAGTTAGGTGCGTAGGGTACCTATACACTGAATGGGGAGAGGTAGGCACCTTAGAACGTGATCTGCAAAAGCCAGTATGCTAGGTGGGGGGCTGCTGAAGGTAGCCAATGGTATATGTTGATGAGAGAGGTGTGAGCTAAGCCCTGCCCCTCTCTCAGAGATAGGTTTCTAAGTGTGGGCTGCAGGGAGGCGCCTAGCTCTGCTTAGTGATCCACAAATGGAAACCAGCTTGGAGTCAGACAGGTTAGGTGCCTCAGTAGTTTCTTGTAGGAATGGGTGAGATACCTGCCTCACTCTGCACAAAATGGCCAGAGGAGGAGTAGGTGGTGGTGCCTACCTTATAACTTTTAACCCAATGACTATTCAGGTATTTATCCAAAGTGAAACAGTCATTAGGCCAGAGAGAGAGAGAATGACTCTGTTGTCCAGTAGATGGGAGAGAGATGGAAGACCTGGGGGGCCAATCCTTGCTGCAATCATTCTTTCATTATTTATGGAACAGCTTCAACAGGAGAGATGGAGAAAGCCCTAGAACAGATTATCTCATAGCTTAGTGGTTAAAGCACCTGCCTGAGAGAAGGAAGACCCATGTTCAAATCATTTCTTCCCTTCTGGCAGAAGGGGGAGGAATTGAACCTGGGTCTCTCCCATCCCTGGGGAATGAGGTGGGCACCTCCCTCCGTAGTCAAATTTTGAATTGGACCGGATCTGGTAGGGGGCCTCTGAGCCTGCCTACTGGATTGGGGATCCTTAGGCGGCTGTCTATTTTCCCCAGTTCATGTCCATTCTGGGGATTAGGTAGGAGATATGTGTCCAGACACGCAGAGGGAGACAGCAGTACACTTGCCTGGGGCAGAAACACAGATGCCAAGGGAAATTTTACCCTGAAAAATTAGGCACCGCATAAATTTAGGCACCTACAATGTTTGGTGGGAGTTTTGTAGATTGCAGTGGAGCTACCATTGGGACACACCATCCTAGACCAGCAATGGGGGAATCACACACAATACTGCAAAGGGATGTATAGAAACGGCCCTGAAGTATTTTCTAAAACCAGAATGAATTTTTTAAGTGGGCCCACTGTATACAGGGCTGGTAAGCAGGTGCTTGGGGCGGCCACTCCGGAGAGGGGTGGCATGTCCAGCTATTCGGCGGCAATTCGGCGGAGGGTCCCTCACTCCCACTCGGAGCAAAGGACCTCCCACCGAATTGCCACTGCAGATCATGATCGCAGCTTTTTGGGGGGGGGGGGGGGGGGCAGCTTGGGGCAGCCAAAACCCTGGAGCCGGCCCTGACTGTATATGTGCAATATGACTTCCTGTCATGATAGCTTTTACAGTGTATAGCCTCACATACCTTCCTACAATAGTTTGTAATCAATATCTTAATTTGTACTTACGTACATTTTAATTTTGTCTTTTGCTCTGATCAAATGAATATCAAGTTCAATGCTATAACAGTAAGGCCTGGATTCAGCTACAGACACAATTATGTCCCAATAGGACTTCAGCACCAGGGCCTGCTCCAGGCACCAGCTTAACAAGCAGGTGCTTGGGGCAGCCAAGGGAGAGGGGCGGCACCTGCGGCAATTCGGGGGCGGCAGGTCCCTCCCTCCCTCTAGGAGCGAAGGACCTGCCGCTGAACTGCCGCCGCCGATCGCGGCTTTTTTTTTTTTTTTTTGCTTGGGGCGGCAGAAATGCATGCATCAAGTTAAGCAAATGCTTAATAGTTTTGTTGAATAGGTACAGATTTATGCATGTGTTTAACTGTAAGCAGTGCTTTGTTGAATCAGGGCTTAGGTTCAGTACAAACTTTTTTTTTTTAAATGTAGCGTGAGTACAATTACAGGGTTATCTAAAGGATACAACTGGGTCTGATCAAGTATTACATATATGACTAATTAAAGAGATCTGACTTATAATATATTGTAGCATACATGTAAAAGAAATAAAATGTATGTGTAGATGATCACTGCACCAAAAATGGATATGAATAAACCCCAGCAAGCTGTGCATATTTGTATCCATAGCTGATTTAGACAAGCATAGATTAGTTGAGCTTCGGATGCTTGATACAGTCAGTTCAATTAGAAGAATTGTCTGCAATTCTGCTTCAGGACATCTTACCATTGCAACATCACTAACCTCTATAGTCAACAGAAAGGACCATGTACTGCTTTAGACTGACATCAGTGATTCAGTTGTGGAATGAGGGCAATACATAGCCCACAGCATTTAGATATTTATATTAGAGTAGGAAACATTAAAAGGTGCTTCTCCCCCACCCCCAAACTCAAGGCATAATGGAGACATTAGAAATGTAGTAAAACTAGATGACTAATAGTCATTTGTATTTGAAATGAAGCAGTATTCATACAAAGCTTAAGATACTTCAAAAGAAAATACTCTGATTTGTTTATCTTCCACTTGTTTTTATAAATGCCACAGAAAATATTGTATGTTATACATTAAAACATACATCTGGGAGGAATGCAATCAGTTGCTCTTTTATTGTTTCCACAAACAAACCCATTTCCTACAAGCTGTTCCCATATCTTTTGTGCCATATCCAACTTCCCAGAAAAATAGCAGGAAAACAAAGTGTGAACTCAAAACAACCCATTTCCACAGAACAATGCACTATACCAAGAAGAGAGGGGGAAAATAAAACAAAAACAAAGCAAAACAAAAACCTCGCTGTTTTGGTACCACCAAGGGACTTGAAGAAAAAAGGAAGGAGGAACTTTAAAAGTCACAAAGAGGAAGAGTTGTGCAACTGCAAATATGCAGTAAGCATATTGCCAACTATTTCAAAGGATTTGAGGTTTCAAAATCATCCAGAAGCTTAACTGATTTTCACCTTGGGTTTTAAGGTTCCAGGAACACCTTTATATGTCCAAGAGCCAGAAACGGTTGTATCATTTTATACAATGTACAAGTCATGATTTCAATTGCTTCAGTATTGAATGTAAACAAATGCAGTTTATGCTTCCAGCAAGAATAAAAGTTCATAACACAAAGTATAGCAAACGACACACATCATTCTAAAAGAAGAAGAATACAGAAAAAAATAATTAATTTAATTTATTTCCTGGATGAACTGTGCAATCTTTGAAGTTAATGAGACTCATTTAAACCAGGAAAACCTGAGCTCCTGCAGGTATTGTGCACATAGTTCACGGAGACACGTCTGGTAAAAGCCAGTGACAAATATCAGTGTTGTTTCTATCTCCTGTTTCCATATCTGGGTTGCCTAGGCCATAAAAACAGAAAATAAGGAACAGAACTAAGTGACCAAGTATTTTAGGTGCCCTGCCCAAAACAGTGTTGCAAGTCAGAAGACACCATTTTTAGAACAAACTTGGCAACCAGTGCCAGCACTAGGCATAAGCAGACTAAGCAATTGCTTAGGGCCCTGAGCAGCTCAAGGGGGGGGGACGGGACCCTATTCACTTTTTAGTATGTGTTGTGAGAGGGAGGCCACAAAAATATTCCTGCTTAGGGACCCCAATGAGCTAATACTGTCTCTGTTGGCAACTATAATACATTTTCCCCATTAATGAATCTGTACAATCTGAGAAATGACTTGAAGTTGAGCCCATTCTGTTCTTTCAGTTAAGAGATGTGGTTGATATTTGTTTTCTATATATAAAAGGTGTAACACAGATTTTTTTAATCATTTGCAATGAAAACCTATTGTCTAAAATAATATCATGAATTAATGCTAGCTTGATATGAAGGTAAAATATGTACTTTATTGGGAAGGTGATACAGGCATATAGGGCCACATTCACCCAGGGTATATGTCGACTTCCCACTGTGGACTTTCTAACAGCATGGGTGTTGTATCAAGAAAGAGACTTACTCCTTCTCTTATTATTAATCACGATTATTATAGTATTGTCTAGGGACCAATCAAGAATGCAGACACATTGTGGTAGGCACTGTACAAACACAGTAGCAAACAGTCCCTGCCCCAAAAAGCTTACAATTGAAATAGACAAGCAGGGCCGGCTCCAGCATTTCTGCCGCCCCGAGCAAAAAAAAAAAAAAAAAGCTGCGATTGGTCCTTCGCTCCTAGAGGGAATGAGGGACCTGCCGCCCCCCGAATTGCCGCAGGTGCCGCCCCTCTCCCTTGGCCGCCCCAAGCACCTGCTTGTTAAGCTTGTGCCTGGAGCCGGCCCTGTATTCAAGGCAGACACAGGGTAGGGGAAGGAGTCTAACAACAAGCAGAGAGAACAATGTGTTGGCAACAAATGGCACATTAGTTTTAATTTTTGTCTTTTTAAGTGGATTTAGTTTGAAGGGGATCAGTTAACTGGAAAGAAAAAGGAAGGAAAAGGGGACATTGAAGGGAAAGGGGTGAGGGAGACAAGGCATAGGAGAAGAGGGTAAGACGGGCAGGCGTGGAGAGAAGCTGAGGTGAAGAGACGTGGGTACATCTACACTGGAATAAAAGACCTGCTGCATAGCCATGGCTGGCCAGGGTCAGTTGACTCGGGCTTGCAGGGCTCATGCTGTGGGACCAAAAATTGCTGTGTAGATGTTTGGGCTCAGGCTGGAGTCTGAGCTCTGAGACCCTCCCCCCTTCCAGGATCCCAGAGTCCAGGTTCCAGCCTGAGTCCGAATTTCTACCCCACAATTAAACAACCCTGTAGCCTGAGCACCACGAGCCCGAGTCAGCTGACACAGGCCAGCCTTGAGTGTTTAACTGGGAAAGAATTGGAGCAAACAGTCAATCAGCACAGGGCAGAAAAGGTCATCTCAAAACTGCAGAAAGTTCTCTGAATCTGAATATCTGAAGCTCCCTGCTTTGGCTGCTTCTGCAGCTGCTCCTACTGGCTGGAGCCACTGGCTTGTTCTTCTCTGCATTTGCCTCCCAAGGCCACATGGCAGAGCAAAGGGGCAGCCTGCAGCTGGCCAACACCACCTTAAAAATGACTGATGCTATTTAGCAGGAAGGGTATGTCTGGTTAGAGCAGGTGGGCGATGCATTAATTCAATACATGCCATTGCATATAGCACTCTTCTTATGGAATCCCCCCCACTGAGATTAAAGCTCCCCTCCCCTAGCAGAAATTGCAAAGACGTGCAGGTGGCAGTATCCTGACCTGCACATCCTGGAGTGAATTTCCCATGCAGCACATCTATAAAGGTTAAGATGTTTCTACACTTCACCTGAAAGAATCCCCATCTTTTAGTGTAACTGCTGACTTGACTTCTTAGAAAGTAATGAACCAACCAACACTGAAAGCAAACCAAAGGCTATTAGTCAGTGGAAGCTAGAGTTTTGTTTGTTTGTTTGTTTGAATCACATTTCTTTTCCATGACAGCCTGAAGGTTGAAATCTGACATTGTGAAGTTTTAACAGGCGTTTTCACCATACAGTAAACAATTCATTTAGAACAAGTCTGGGGTATCTGTGGGTGCTTAACAAGTTTGCAATCAAGCCACCATTTATATACTCCTAAACATGAATTTAGGTGCCTAGCATTAGGTACCCAAGTTTGAACTAAGCATCAGGCATAGGCCTCAGTTCATTAGGGCCATATACTGTAGCACATTTGGTGATAAGTAATTACTGGTGATTTCAATCAATATTTGTAACCAAGGCAAAGGGGGTTCAGATATACATGTTTAAATATAAAGGATTACAGGCCAATCCTGCTCCTATTAAAGTCAATGGCAAAACTCACACTGACATCAATGAGACAGAATTGGACCATCTGGGTGTCTTTTGGACCATCTGAAGCCTTTGACCCAAACACATCTCCTCTGGGATTGTAAAAAAGAGGACTGCCTTCAAAACAAGCTATTTTGTAAGACAGAGGCAATCAGATCTGATGCTTCAATGAGACAACTGATCACTCTGGGTTCACAAGGATCGTTTTGCTTCCTCACACAGAGAACTGCACCACTGCCCATGTACATTATAGACCTCTCACATTCCTCTGAAGCATCAGGCAAAGGACACTATTGAAGGCAAGACACTGAACTTGGAGTGCAACTTTTGTTGTTGGTTAGTTGTCACTGGAATAAAGAATTTGCCTTAGCTACATGGTGCTGTAGCTCCCTCTAATTATAATGTTAAATATTTTGGTCTCAAGGATGTCTATGTATGCCACTTACTTAATTTCTGCCATGCCTTACTGTGTTTGTGCATTCTTTTACAAACCGTTTTGTATGTTTCATGTACTACATGCTAGCAGAAAATTTACAAACACAAATACATTCACTATAAAATTAATAAATTTGAAAATCAAGTCCTGGGTTCTGCGTTTCGCAAGCTACAATTCAAGACATCACTAACACCAAATGCTCTGATTAGGTGTTAGCACTGAAATCAACTCTTGCAAAGAAAACCATATTGCTGATCTTGAAACTTGGCAGTTAAAACATCTTCCATTTTGCCTTTAACACTTACTCTTGTGAGTATTTGTATTGACATTAATGGGACTATTCTCATAAATAATTATTAATAATCCTCTGTATTTGTGTGCTTCTCAAAACACTTAAACAATAAATTAAACTAAATTAGAGAAGTTAATGCTTACACTGACTTCAGTGGAAGCTGTGTAATTTCAGCACTGCTGAAAATCAGGCAGTAGATGTCTCAGGTTGAGCACTCAAAATTAGTGAACACTTGAAAATTCAAACCTTGGTGACTTGCCCATGGTCAAACAGTGAAACTGTGGTAAATCTGTGAATATATTCTAGGAATCCTGACATCTAGTCCTCTGCTCTAACTACTAAACCTGTATTTAGAGAACCTATTTTGACTCATGAATTAAAAAAAAAAAAAATCTATCTGCCTCTATTGCATTACTCAACCTACTAATTAAAATACAAAAATGTTCCATGTTCCTGCCCAAATTAATTACCAGCAGTTATATGAATTCATCTCTAAACAAAAATATACAAAGGCTAATAGACAACTAATAAGTAGCAGGTTAATGAGTTAAAATATTGAAAGATGTTTGATCTACTTTTCTTTTGGCATTACTATTGCTCGGGTGGGCGGGGGGAGATGGGAGAGGGAAGGGAAATAGACCTAGCTTAGTAAGCAAACTCCTCTAAAAAATATGTCATCTAGATCCTAATCCTAGATGTAGGGTAAAGCTAGGTAAACTGTGTTATTGTGTGTGTGTGGCGGTGGGGAATGGTCAGAGGGATTGATTGTATAAATAAGACCAGTATAGTCCTGCAGAGGCACATATTAAGAAGCCCAGAGAAGCTAAAGGGAGATGGAGATTGCAGAGCCAGAGAGCAGCTAAGGAAGGAGGTGAATTGAGAGAGAATTTGAATAATTTGGGTGAGGCAGGAGGCAGAGGTGGCAAAATCAAGTCCTAGAAGAAATCAGAGTGATCTGGAGAAGCCCCAGAAGGTGATTAGAATGTAGGCTGAAATCTGTGAGACTGGGAAGTCCCAGTAGGAAACAGGATGTTAGAAAGACCTTGAGAGGGAAGAAAGGAGATCAGAGGGGACTGTAGAAATCAGAGAGAGTTAAGGTAATATCTAAGTGGATTTTGGTGCATTGGAGATATTCAGAGCAAGCCAGGGAGAGGAAAAAGAAGTTATATGAGAGTCTATTTGTTAGTATTGCAAAAACTCAGCATGCAAACAGAAAGCTTGCAAACCATAACCACCTTTCTCTGCTGCTCCCTAAAGTTCCTTGGTGAGGTATATAAGTTCACAGACTTCTGCATTAAAGTTCCCTGGGGCTCCAAAACAATGATGGAATTGGCATTTGGTATTTTTAGAGTAGTGTTGAATAACAGACTAGAATAGACTTGATATGGTTTTAATCTCCATACTGCACTACTAGGGAAGATAAAGCATGAGAAAAATACAAGTAATTTGTGAAATAAATTTTTCAGCTCAGATTTCTTCTGCTCTTCAGATAGACCAGGAAATCATAGTACCATCTCTACTAAACTAGTACTATTGAGAAATGTCCTTGTTATGATATGTGAATCTCTGTTCTACTGGCACTTTTATTAAATGATCAGTCTATCACAAAAATTGGAACTGAAATGGTGTGTGCAGAGAACAGAGCATGCATTAAAATCCATGCAATCAGGACTCATTCTGTATATTTTGTTGAAGTTTAAAAAATCTGTCAGAAACCACATCCAGAGAATAACAATATGTAACTGATCTTCATACAGATACATTTAGCATACACCAGGTTTAAGTACTATATTGTTAAGACAACTCTGAAAATGTGAATATTTTGAGATATTAGACCAGATTGTGCATGGCTGTTCCACAGCTGGGTAAGGGTGGGTGCAAAAAATCCTCATTGCCCTCCTGGGCAGCATCTGGGCACAACTGCAGGCCCCATACTCCCAGGGATACAAACACCACTCCCTCTGTTCATCTGCTGGGGCTCAAGACACCCAGCAGGGTGGCACTGGAAGGAGGCAGGGCCATAGCTCCAACCCTCACACACAGGCCAATGGATCAAGGGGGTGTGGCAGCATACATACTCCTGCATGCTAGTGAGCCCCCCTAGGGCTGTGGTGGCCCTATCCCACCCTCAGTGCAGCACTATGATTAATCAAATAAGACTCACTTTATGAGCCAAATCTTTTTAAAATGGAGACTCAAGGTCTACCCAGCTGCACACATAAATACAATCACAAATTGCTAGTTAGGTTCCTGACCTTTGGTTTGCTCACGGATTTGCCTGATTTACAGAATCACAGGCATAAGTTTGTGTGGCTCTTATTTGCTTATGGATATACACCTTTTGAAAATTGGGCCCTCTATTTTTTCTGTGTCTGTTAATATATAGGGCTAGATTCTCATACACACTATGGTCCCATTACACCCGTCTGGCAGCATAAACACGCCTTAGAGTAGTTGAGACTGTAATTTACGCTCACTTTAGTGTACATGAGAATTCAGGCTTCAGGCTCTAATGTCTTCTTTGCCTTTTTAGATGTCTGCTCTGTGCTAGGGTGATCATTTCAGGTCATTTTTCTGCAAAAACTTCCAAATCCTTTCCCCCTTCACTATGGGGTGGATTCATTCCTTCTCCCAAAAATTCCCTTGCTAGGTTCTTTGCTCCCTGAATAACTGCTCTGTATTTAACACCACTGTACTGCATTTATCAGTGATCGCTCCAGTCACCTGAGCAATCAAAGTTATGTTATTCCTCTTTCTGCCCAGTCTCGAGTTCTAGTGTCATCTGCAAACTTGGACATTTCATTTTCAATATGATCCAAATCCTATTTTCTATACCCTACTCTATTCTATTATAAACGTCTTAAGAGTCTAATTCCTAGGATCCCTGACGTCCAACTTGGTAAGTTTCCACATATGGCTATTTTTTGACTCCTGCTATAGACACTGCAGTGTTGCCAACTCTCACGATTTTATGTCTCACAATATTTGGTGTTTTTCTTAAAGCCTAAGTTTCTAGAGTCAGCTGAATACATGAGAATCACAGCTTTTACTTCAAAACAGCCCCAGAAAGCAAAGGTACTTTGAATGGAACTGAGTATGGTATATACTCCAAAAAGTTTACTCATAGTACGTGGTGAGTGTTCTCAAAAAAGTAAAGTGAATCTGGAGGTTACCATGATGTATAATTCAGGTAGCTTGGAAAGGATCTAGGTACCATTATGAATCCTGGGGACTGAAAAATTAAATGTCTGTGACTTGAATATAATTGTATAGATGGTACTGTATTTTAAAAGGTATTTAACATCTAGAGACACATATTCAGAAGGGAAGGGTCTATACCTGCCCAATCTCCAGCATACTTGCCAGCTCCGCAGGTTCAGAATTTATAGCCTACTGCTTGTCCCTGCTTCAATCCTGATCAAAATCAGGCCACTGATTAAGGTGCCTAAATATGGCTTTAAGAACCTAACTTCAGGCTCCTATTTTTGAAAATACTGGCCACTGTTTTTAAATATATCCTAGTAATCTTGAATTCTCAGGCAAACAACTCTTACAATACAGTTAGAGATGGAGAGACTTATCAGCCACTTTTCTTACTTTAATAGAACCAGAGATGGCCCCAACCTGTAAAATTTGGACCTGGATCTAAGGTTCTGCAGAGTTAAACTCAGGCCCATATTTAATTTCAGACTTGTAGTTATAAAAAATGAATGCTTGAAAGCCTAGAGATTCTAAATTAAGATTAAATTGGGGGAAAAAAATCCCAAATGCTTGAAACTCTGGAAATACAGGGTTAAGATTCCACAAATAAACTTAAATCCATATTGATACCAGAGAAACCTATACAATCACACTTTGTACCCTTTTATCAATTTCTGTATGAGCCACATGCTCCCACTTTAATAGCCCATGCTTTGCCTAATCATTGCAGCTGGTTAAAACCAATAATCAAACCTTCTTTGGATGAAAAATGGCTTTTCAACAAAATGGAAATTTTTGTGGCGAAAATTCTGATTTTGTTTTAACTTTTTTAAGGGAAAAGAATATTTCTGACAAGCTCTAATAATACCGTGTGAATTACAATCTCACTGCACAGGAGCCTTACCTTCTAGGAATGAACCATTTAGAGTACATCATCTTGCTTCTTACCTACCAGACACAGGGCAGGTTTACACTAGAAGTGCTACATCGGCACAGCTGTGCTGCTGTAGCGCATCTGGTGAAGACGCTCTATTCTGACAGAAGAGTGCTCTCCCGTTGGCATAATTACTCCACCTCTGCAAGCGGCAGAAGCTATGTTGGCAGGAGAGCATCTCCAGCCGACATAGCGCGGATGTGGACAGCGCTTAGGTCACTGTAACTTGTGTCACTCAAGGGGGTGTCTTTTTTACCACCCTGAGTGACATAAATTAGATTGTTTTAAGTGATAGTGTAGACCTGCCCACAGATCAATGACCAAACCCTCCCACTCCCATATTCCAACTCCAGTTCGGAGACAACACTATTTTCATATCTCACCATGTACATATGATCTGCAACCACCTGTACTAGCTAACATTCCACTATCTTTTTCATACACATTACAGACACCACTGTACTTAAAAGTGTACAAGTAGTGCTTTGTCTTGTTAGTTCAATACAAATATTTAGGGATCAAAACATCTTGCTTAAATTCCATAGGCTTTAAAACAGCAAATCATGAAAGCGTGTGGTTAACTTTAGGCGTCAAGAGGACCACTAACATGCTTTAAATTAAGCATGTGCTTAAGTGTTTTGCTGGATCAGAACTATAATGCCCACGCACTCACAAGTTTCCCTCCTTAGACCCTCAGAGCTCTCTTTTTAGCTGTATCTACAGCCTTGAATGACCTAGTGGACTATAAGCCTGATTCAAAGCCCATTGTAGTCAATGGAAAGACTCAGCACCTTAAATGGAAAGGGATTTTGCTGATCAGAAGCCAGGACAGGAAGCTCTGAGGAAACATAAGAACTACCCTGTTTGTTGGTTTGAATATTTGTTTTTTGTTTTGGAATTTACTGATTGTAAATCTGCAAGGAAGAAACTTGGTAACCAGAGACTTTGCCAAGTTGTGTTATTTTGGTTATATCAGAACTCCTGAAATAAACCCAAACTCCAGAGAGAGTTCTGTGTTTAGACCTGTGCCTCCTGTGAACTCACTCACTCTGTCTAGCTGCTCAGAACCTCGCTGAGTTTCCCACACCATTACAATGCTGGGTAAAATGGAAATTTGGTTACGTGTCCAAGGCCATATTATGAGCCTGATTCTCCTCTCACATCCATTTTACACCACTGTAGCCCCTTTCACTTCAATGGATTTAATTCTAATTTACCCCAGCATAAAGGAATGGAAAATCTGATTCAATGAGTTCAGTTGGCAGAGTCAGAAATAGATTCCCAGAATTTCTGATTTTGAGTTCCGTACTCTCACCACCGTGCCACACTGCCTCTTGCTTAAACAAATATTGATTGAACCACTCAAGCTTCTCATTTATTTTCTTAAAGAAAAGGGTCTGATTAAGCTTATTTTGAAGTAATCTTTATAGAGTACTGTAGCACACCACAAACAATACACATCTCAGAAATATCAAATTGTTCATTTGAAATGTCAACAAAGAGATACAGTTTGGGAACTTAAAAAAATCATACATTTAGAAAAGGCCTGACATTCAAAAAGGGGCTCTGGATGAATCAGCTTGCGTTTGTGTTCATTAAGAGCATCAATTCAAATACTTCTGATTGTTTCAGTTGTTTATGAATCTCGACCTTCGTAAGGCACTAAAATGTGCTGTCTCCTAAAGATGTTCCCTGCCGATACGACACACATTTTGTATTGTTTTGCTGCACACAAGCATTAATATCCCAGAGGTAATCCACCCTTCTTTTAACGGCTGATGACAGGTCCAATGGCTGAGCAAAAATCAGTTGAAGGAAAAGGAAGTCTTGTCGGAAATGAGATTAATCTTGTAACGAGTGTTCAGCCCTGATAACCCATCTGTGCAGAGAACTGCTTTAACTGGAGAGCAATTAACCTTCACCTGACAAGCTCTGTCCAACCGTTATAAACAGCATTAAAGGCACAGGATCCCCTTTTCTTTCTTTCTTTCTTTGTGTAGACTAAATAATCAGATTTTTCATTCCATGAAAACTATATGTGCAACAGTGCACTGATGCTAAATCTCAAAAAAAATTATGAAATGGCAGTGGGCTTTTGGATATGCTGTGAACTGTATCTTTGGCCTTTGCCTTAGGTGGCTGATCTGGTTAGCAAGAAGAAATCTTTCTGACCACTTCCAGTAGCTATTGTACCAAGGGAATATCCTACATATAAGTTATCAGCGAAGTTGGTGTGAGTATGTCAAAGATTAACAACAACAACAACAATCTTTGCAAGTTGACAAGAGTTAGTTCAGTCTGCTTATGTTAAATCCCTTTTAGTTTAACAATCCTGGCAGGACGGATTGTGTCATTATACCACCATTGTGCTCCTCAAGGCCCACGTTTAGAAACAACCTATTTTTTTGCCCTGCGGACTGGTGGAGTTTAGGTATGCTCCAGAAGTTAGCAGGTTTGAGGTTAATGTAACTGTGAAGACTGCTCAGTACACAACTGCCTTCTTCTGCCAGATAATACCAACAGATTGGTTGGAGCACAGGTTATGTTTGAAAGTGTCTATAAGTCTAACTCTAAGAGCCGCAGTTAAAATGCCACAGTCTTTTAAAAAGTAATATCAGTTTAAATAACTGTCCTTCTGAAAATGATATCCATCATTGTGGTAGCAGTTTAGGGGTAACAGAACTTGAGTCTATTTTTCAAAGACAAAGCCACAATGTGTATGATATAGAACAAGCTCAGTGGCATGGCAGTGCTCAACCCTGTGGGCAAAGGTTAAAATACTGATCTCAGTTATACTGGCAGTAAACTGGAGTGATTCCTTGGAAGTCAAGGAGTTACTGGCTGAACAATTATCAGAATCTGGTCCAAAGACAGGAAGCAGGTTCTAAATCCCAAGGCCCTGAACAACTGGCGTGAAATCCTTGGCCTGTTGAAATCCATGGCCAAATTCCCATTGACTTCAATATGGCTTGGATAGCATTCCAGGTTTCTAAAAGATTTGTCCTTTCTATTCATGTATCTGAAACTACTTACCTAAATATTACTATTGCCATTTGAGTTTTTATGCCTTTGTTTCTCTTTCCTTTGATCCATGTTTCTCTTTTCCATACCTAAAGTCCAGACTTGCACATCAGTCATTGCCTAATTTGTCTGACCAATAAGGCAAAATTTCCATTTCAGTTAGTTCAAATGAGTGTACCTTGGATAGTAGATTACAAGCGCCATCTATGACTCAGTAATCTATCTGGAACATGCCCTAAACTACATATTGGACATGCCAGTGTTAGCTCTGGTGAGAGCTGTTAACTGGGTGGCAGAACACATAAATAGGGAAGATAGGAAGTATCCCTGCCAAGTCTCCTCAGTTCCTCATTCAGTCTACCTGGCCTGTCACCAAACCACCCAGCCCAATGCACAGATCCCCTGCTCTACAGAGGGCATTCCATTTGGCTGGTCCCTTCCCATTTCCACATGGGAAGGGAAGAGACTTTGGTTAATACAGAACCCATGAGAATAGATGTTCATGTAAGAAATGAGTACACAGATTCGTAGACATCAAGGAAGGAAAAGACTCTTCTAGCTCATCTTGCCGCCAATGAAAGATTGTTCCCTACAGTATACTTTCATAACTTTGTCCACATGTTTTTAAAGATTCAAGATCTCTAACCCATGAGGTTATGAAACAGAATAAAACCCAGTCTTCGTGTTACTACTACCACAGCACATGGGGTGGGTGGGGGGGGAAATCTCAAAGAATCCCAAAGTACTTTACAAACATAATGTAATATACAGGGCCACCAATGTGATAAGACAGAATTTGTAGTTGAATGCAGTAACTGCCGATCCCTGGTCTTTATGTAAACAAATCTGGTGCACTGTGGTTTAAATTGAAACAGTGATAGCAGAGAATTCCCATTATATTGAACACTTAGTGGTTAGCTCCTTTTAATGAATTAGATATTAGCAGATAGGAAGTTCCTATTGAAAGCATTTCCTGTATTGGTACTCCCTGATTTGGCAAGTTATCAGGGTCGGAAATGAACACAGGAAGTATCTGTCTACAGACCTTTTATCATCAAGGTAATTGCTGTGACAGCATTTTAATGTTTATCAAGGTAATAAACATATAGTCTAAAAAAAGATGTTTTTCAGCTCTAAAGAACAAGGCTTTAAAAAAATCTTATGTGATATCACTATATTTAATCATAAACTTCAAAATAGCGCTCAAATGCCATCATCTGTTCTCTCTCAACAAAATTGCAAATGGTGATTAAAGTGAGAAATTTCCTTTTTCGAGTGGGAGTGCACTAATGATTAGGGAAGAGGACTGGAATCAGAGGACTCTTGGGTTCTCATCATAGCTCTGTGGCTGACTCTCTCATTCTTTCTCTGACGTTTGTAAAGTCCTTTATGGCCACATTTTTAGGTGATACCATCTTAAATAATCATTCCCCTTCCTTGGAATTTACACACTCCAAATACTTGTAATTTATCGTCTCTCTCTTAATCAAACTATGTACATTCTGCTCTTAATAAATCATTTTTTTAGCTGGTGTAAATTGGCATAGTTCCATCAAAACCAATGAAGCTACACCAATTTACACCAGTCAAAGGTCGCCGTTCCAATCAGTGGAGTAATGCCCTGGATGAACTTGACCCATTATATCTACTGCATTCTCTCCAGCCACTGATTTTCAAACTCTATTTAAAAAACAATTTAATTGCCTGGCACAATGCATTCTTTACACACTGCTTAGTGCCCAGGGTTCTTGTAATGTTTAGATGTTTAATTATGTTGTTTTTATGTTAATATTTGTTCCATTATTTTACTAGTGAGAGAAGTGAGACTTGTAGGATGATCATTTCCACAGTGTCTTTCACCTCTAGGTCACTAGTTCAAACTAAGTACAGGCGAGCAGATTGAAAATCATTACCAATATCTATATCATGATCTAGGTGAAATAAGTTATTGTTCTCATTTCTGTTCCTAATGGGATTGGTATCCACATAACAAAACCTGTCAGCACTGTTCTCAAGGGAGCCTGAATGCTGGGGGAGAGAGAAAACATGGAAAGCAGCATGAAGAGTCTGCCCCTTGTGTGTTGGGAACTTCCTCTTACTATTGATTTCCAAGACAAATCTCACCAAATATCCTGCAGCCTCTATTTCCCCAAACACCCTGATGGGTATTACTATGGGACTGTACAACTCCCTTAATTGCTAAAAAATAAAGCGGGGGTGAGACATTTATCCAGTCTGAAAACAGCTTATTCACAATGCTGCCGACTAGGTCCTGACCCCATACACACATATCCCACACTTAGATATAAGATTCAGCAACTGTACATGTAAACTCCTTAGGGCAAGTCTCATGGCCACTTCTCTGTTCTGCACAGTGATGAGCACACTCAGAGAGCAACAAATAATTTAGAAATAAACAACAGTAAAATAAGCAGAGTATGTAGCAATTTGCTCAGTCCATTAGCATGCACCTTTTCAATGATAACTGTCGAAATAACTGCAGGTATCACTCACCCTATTCTATCACCATCCAGCAAAAGAAGCTACTTTTTAATTAGCTGATTATGCGGCTGATCCAAAGACTATTGGAAAAAGTCCCACCGACTTCAATAGGCTTTGGATGAGACCCAGTGTGCCCCACTATTTAATTTTATCTTGCGAAAAATTATACTATAAGTGACATAAGCCAATTTTTTCCATTTAACTGATTTCCTAAAGAAACCTGCTATGCTGCTTTAGAAAGCTAAATTATATGGAGTAATCATTTTTAAATGAATGGTATGAATATTCTTATTGGATTATGAATTGCCACTTCAAAAATAAACATTTTTGTTTTGCCTTAACATTTCTTTAAAATGCCTCTGCATTTCTCAGCAGGAGATCTCCAATGTGTTCAGAATGTTTAATTCTACCAACATTACCGCTTCAAAGGCCTGTTGAAGTCTCATGGAACTTTTTCAAAAACATGCTGTTTAGAGATAGCTTAGCTTCTGTTAAAAGCAAACCAAACAAAAAATCCATTAGGTATTTTTCATCTCTTCTTCTTTACTTAAAGAGTCATTTATATGGAAACTGTATCTTTGGATCAAAGTCAGGATTGACGCAAGGCAGGCATAAATCAAGTGGAGTTACAACAGGGCTGAATTTGGTCCTTTTTTGTTTTGTTTTGTTTATTTTACAAGATTTAATCTACTTCTACTTGATGTCATAACTTTATGTTTGTGGCACTATAATTGTTTGTCCTGGAAAGAAATGGGGGCCTGATCCTGCAGTCCTCATTTGAACGACACTCCAATTTAAATCAATGACAGTTTTGTCTGAATTAAGGAGTACAGTATCAGGCCAAAAAGCTTTAAGGCCCTGATTCAGCAAAGCATTTAGCTGTGTGCTTAACTTTATGCAGATGAGTAGTCTCATGGAAGTCAATGGGGCTATTTACTTGCTTATAGTCCAGCACATGCTTGAGTGCTTTGTTGGACTGAATCCAAATGAGGAACAAGCAACAAAGACCGATGAACTTTTAATATTTTGTTTTCATGCAACTAACAGAAATACACAATACTGCACAAATGATGTTTGCGGAAAAGTAATCACACCTATCTCTAAGAAGATTATTTCTCAAAGCTTTCCACAAGACGTCAGCAGAGTTTGAAACTGCCTTCAGTTTTGCTTGGTTTCAAAAATATTTGAAATAAGTATTTTGCCTTTCAAAGGTGGGGAGGGGAGCAACAGTGCTATATAGAGTAGCTTAGAGTTGAAGACTAAGATTTCTGATGAAAGGTTCTTGTACAGTATATATTGATTTAATCAGCACACCAATGGTCCGTGGAGACCTACAGAATTTGTAACACCAGCCCTGGCAACCTCAAGTATTCCAAATTCCTGTATCAAATATGTAGACACTTTATCTCATAGACAATAGCTTCCAAGTCAACCACGGAAAGGAAACTAGTCATAAAAAGGAGAATGCATATATATTTAGAGGTAGATTAGGTTAAGAGAACTGTCCACATGTGTAATTGATAAGCCATTATAAAATGTCGATTATTAATTACTCAATAGCTTTTTCTTATTAAAAATAACTGTAATTGCACTGGCAGGCAAAGAGAACAAAATAAGTGGGGCCTGCTGTAGGATGTGGAATTCAAATTCCAGTTGAAAATAGACATTTTTGCATTTGACATTCCTTCCATCACTGAAAGGTGATAGAAAAAAAAGAAATTCAAGATAAGTATGTTAATATCAACCACAAGGGGAGATTGGATTATTTTTTCATGTCATTCTAAGAAAGAAAAATAGGAGCCTACAATCAATGGTACTGTATTTATTTTCTAGCCCTCATTTTCTTTACATAGTGTTCTGCATACACTGCACACATCTTCAGATTACAATTTGCGCTGGAAGAAAACATTGCTTCTTAGTATTTGATATCCCAATTGTCAGGAGGACTTCTGCCTGAAGGAGCATTTTATCCTTCAGATTCCAAAAAAGATTTAGCCATTTATATGAATAATGAGAATAATAAGTTAGATGGGTAACATAAATAAACAAATTAGATATATAACCACTCATGCTTCAGGTTTAAACCAACTACTAAATTATGGGAGTTAGGAAGAAACTTTCTCTGAAGGCAGATTATTCTACATTTTTCCACCATAGGGTTTCTTGCACTTTCCTCTAAAGCAGCTGATATTGACCACTGGTGGAGACAACATACTGAACTCTATGGACAACTGGTTTGATTCTGTACGGTTATTCCTAAAGTATAAATTGAATAATTTATTCAAATGTCCAGGATTGCTAGCAAAAAAGCTTATGAATCTATTGAGTTTTGCCAATTAGTTTGACAGCTCATCCCAGGACATTCTGCTTTCCATATAATCGGGGGACAGTTATTATGAGATAGTAGATAGTTAGAATTCATGAGCGCATCCACCTATTCGCTTATTTACAGGATGACAGAGATATCACATTCGTGACATAGGCCCTTGATCCTGGAAACACTCACATACATAGTTAACTTTAAATATACCAACTAGTCCCAATAAAGTCAATTGGGCTACTCCTGTGCTTAAAGTTAAGAGAGTGTTAAGTGTTTGCAGGATTGGGCCCTTAGGCATTTTAAAGAACAGTGAATCAGTGAATTATACTGGAAGTCCATCTCTCTGTGTGTATAAATCAATAATAATTTCAACTCAGTTATAAATAAAAACAAATATTCTGAGCCAAACTCTCACCTTTGATGAATGTGTAAGGCTCCCACAGAAGTGACTAAAAGACAAATGCATAGATCCAATTTGGACTATTTAGAAGGCTTACAATCTTTGGCCCAGATCCTCAACTGGTGTAAATCAATGGAGTCCATCAATGGAGGTACACTGATTTACAGCAGCTGAGGAGCTGGCTTGCTATTCTGAAATGGCAAAAAAAAAAAAAAGTGAGAAATTATACAGTTGCTTTTTACATTTTAAGCCTATAGACAGAAATGTTTATTTCTGATCACTCTCTCAGTCAAATACTTGCTTCATTTACTCTATCTAGAACAGGAATTGAACCTCTTGGGACTGGAAATGATCTTCATGTTAAATATATTTTCTTAGTTTAGAGTCTAAAACTTTTATAATTTCGCCCCAGTTAATTTACATTGTGGATGGACATAAATTAAATCCTGGCATCAAAACTAAGGACTTTCCAGCAAAGTAGGGCCAAAGTCCTTCAGGCCTTAATCAGGCAAAACTCCACTGTAGGATTTGGCCCAAAATGAGGTGGCAAAATCTAATTATTATTTCACTTAGGAAACCTTTGCTATCTCTACTGACACTTCGATTTAAGGAACTGCCATGTAAAATGCAGCTAGTTGCTCTTATCACTGTGCTGGAAGGCAGTAATATAACAACAATATAATAGTGTTATAATAGTTGTTAACATTGACCCACTATAAATATACTAAAGAAAAATATAGAAATATAAAAAACCAAAAAACCTTATACTGCATCTAGGCATATTGTGCCTTCAGTTTTTAAGCAAAATTTCCCACTTACATCAGGAGGACGGTCCTGCTTAAAAGAAATGTCAGCTCATCATTACTAAATTAATACACAGCACTTTCTCTTAGCAGCAAACATGCTGACTCTAGGAACCTCAAAATTTTCATATAGAGCCTGATCCTGTAAAGTGCTGAATGTCTCCTGCCAGGTGCTGAGTGCCCGTAAATTGCCACTGAAATCAATAGGAGCCCAGCTGTTGCAGGGAGCACTCAGCATATGACATGTATTGGCCCACAATGCAAAGTAGATTCATATTTTGATCTCTGTAGGTAGACTCTTGAAAGCATCCCTCATTACAAAAGGATAAGAACAGACTGCTTTATAAATATATACAGACATACACACACATGCACACAATTCAAATAATTCTCAGGCAAGATTTTCATATTACAAATTTTTTAACAAAAACAGCATCAAACACCTGACAAATTCAAACAACAAAGCAGAAGTTATTCAGAAATCAAACATCAGCTTCAATTATTTAGTGGCCTGCCATTGCTGCTGTCCTATATCATTTGCTATATCTCCATCATAATTGGAAAAGTATAAAAATATGTAATACCTCAAAGTGATTAAATATCTCGGTCCTCTATCTGAAAACCCCCCCAACTGATGCAGCGTCCTTATTGTACGTGTAGTTTTGTACTTCACATAAAACTGGTTTCATTATCACCAGGCATTCAGTTACAGTTAGCTTTCTTCTGCAATTAATCATAGCTATTGCTATATCTGTAACTGCTATGTATTGCAACATAGTACAGCAAAAATTAGATAGATTTATTCAGCTATCTGAGCAAAGAAACCTGCAAAACTCAACAAAGCAGTCTTTTAAACAGCTGTTAAAATAATGCTTACTCATAAAAGTTAGTTATGAATCAATGACAGATTTTTATTGTCCAAAAAATAAAGACAAAAAGCACACACCAAGCAGAATGCCACCACCGTTAAAACAACATTTAAGAAAAATCCTGAATATCAGTATAGAGTTTCCACAAAAATAAATCTGTAACATCTGCATTACTCAAAACAAGAGCTGATGTCTCTTCATTTCCATGTGCAAATGTTTGTGTCCCTGTCAATAGGGGAAGCATTTAAAAGTATCCAAAGGTTCAGCATTCTGAGGAACCCTTTTTTCTTTCTTTCAGTGAACAACCTATCCCCTTACGGCAATCCAGATACACATCCAAGTTGTCAGAAATGATACCTACAAGAAAATTCGAAGCTCTCATAAAAGGGCTTTGCATATGCAATCCACAGCACTGAACAGTGAATTTAAAAAACCCAATTTTTTTTCCGAGTTAGAAGTTTTTAAGCCTTGCGGATGGTTGGAGTAGGAAAAAGGAAATTTACTAGGCAGTACAAAGGAAATCTTGTTGTCCTCTATTGTGGCAGTGGGGGTGTTGCCCAGTTCTAACTTATCTGTGTTGATAAAGGAAACCAAAGAACATATTATTGAAAAAACGTCCAATAAAAATGTACCCCTTTCTTACCTTAATAGTGCTTGCCATAATGTGATTAAGATTATTGATCGCTAATAATTGTTAATAATAATTATTGCTTCGCTCTGACCAGAAAGAAGTTTTGATGAAGTTGTTTAGAGCGGATGAGATTGTGCTAACTCTGGGAAATGAAGTCAGCCAATGGCAGGAAGAGGTTTCTATTGGTCCTGGCTACTGCAGCTCGAAGAAACAGGATATTTGGGAGCGAAGAGATAAGAGGTCCTAAAAACAATGTTGTTTTTCTTGATGATATGCGGCTACCAGATTTTTTTTTTTAAACAAAAAAAAGTCAATTGCCTATGACAGCTTAGGCAGGTGTGATCTGATGTGCAGTAAGTGTGACATGCCACTCTGAAGCAGGATGCAGATGTCAGATGAAATGGGCCAAATTCGACAGGGTTTCATATAGGCTATCCCCTGGGGATTTACCGATTCAGGGCCAAAGTCAGACTTGGTGTACAACTCCATTGACATCAGAGAAGTCTAATCTATTTACCCCATGTCTGAATATGTGCATTAATTTCAGGCCTAGTTACTTGAGGTATTGACAGTTTATATCTTGTCTGATCTATTATACTGTTATTTTTAGCTATAAAGCAAATGAACTGGAGCCCATAATTTATCCCCCCTCTCAACTGAGTGTGTACATGATGCTGCTTAGTTATTCATTATTATTCTTTATATTTTCATAATGCGTAGGATGGCCCAGAACCCCTTTGTGCTAGGTGCTGTACAAACATGGGAAAAAAAGATAATCCCTGCCCCCAAAGGGTTGAGTGCTGAACTGCTGGCAATTTTATTTTTTTAATGGTCTTGGGGAGGATGAAAAGGTTATACAGTATGGACAAAGTTAAAAAGCATGCACACAAACACTCAAATTCAGTGTTCCCAGCTCTTGTGTTTTTATTGTATGTCTCAAAACGTTTGATGTTTTTGTTAAAGCCCCAGCTCCTGGAGGCAAGAGATGATGTGAAAATCTCAGCTTTCATAAAATAAAAAATGAAACAACAAAAACCCCAACAAAAAATAAACTTCAGGCTTCCATGGTTTAGGAGACAAGCTATAAACATGACTCATAAAGGCTCAAAAACCAGAAGGAAAAATAATAAGCACCCAACACAGATTACTTTTAAAACTCATTATTTTTTTAAGCCAATCTCATGGTGTTTTGGAGTCCTGACTCATTCTTTCTGAATGCTTGGGATGACAATACTGAAGTATGGAAATGTGGTGGGGTTTTTTTAAGTAAAAGCTGAAATTGTTTTGGGGACTATCATTTTGCCAGTTTTCCCTTCGTTAATGACATTGGGGGCTGTAGTGTAACTAGGAAACAGATTTCACCTTTCACACAAGGGAAAATATGCTCTGCCCCAATGTTGCAGGCATTGTAGCAGATACAGGGCAAGCAGCAGAACTGGTGTGGTAGGAGGAACAGGATTCTCAAAGATATGGCAGGCAGTCTCTACCAATTATGCGCTATGGAACACAGCTCTGTAGGGTTGACTGCATGTGTTACAGGGGCAGGCTGGTGGCTCTGTGACCACACTAATCCACAGTCATTACCCTTGTGGAAGGTGAGCAAAGAGGCCATGTGAGCTACTGCAGCCTCACAGCTGCTCCATGGGCTGGGGACAGGATTCCTCTTCCCCTAGACATCTCAGACCTCTCCAGTACAGAGCCTGGTTGCCCAGGCTGAGTGGTGGGAGCAGAATTTACCCCATAAGGCATACTTTAAAGGATGAATAGATTTCCCAAACAGCTATTTTAAGTTCGTTCCAAAAATGTGATGAAACAAGAAACATTCCCACTGTTAGGATGTTAGCTAAGAGTGGCCTCAATCTTGCAATCGGCATTGCAGGATCAGGGCCCCACAGGATAACAATAACTGTACACAGTCTTTTTGCCATCTGAGCATATAGTGCCTCACACAATGGGGCACAGAGGTCTGCTTGGGGCCTCTAGGTGCTAGCCCAATTAACAAATAAATAATAATAATAATAAAGTGGTAGCAGGAAAGTAGATTGGAAGCTTCTTGGTGGATGCACACAAATATCAAACAGTAGAAAACCAAACAGCCAGTGCCTACGAGCCCATCCTCTCTCAAGGCCCCACGACCCTCCCATTTATGAAACAAAGGGAAAGTAAAGCTTCACTGTAACTGATGACCATTTGCTTAGTACTGCCCCCCTTGGCATTTAGTGGACATTTTTCACAACACAACGCAGCACTAGAGAAGTAAAAAAATAGGGGCCAATTCATGGTGCAGGATTTGTTCGAGGGAAGATGGCATGTGTTCAGGGAGTAGGAGGGAGTGTTGTCAGGGTGGCCCTGTATCCCAACTAATGTCTGAAGAGCCTCCGGGCTGCCCTAACAAGAGTTCGAGGCTGAACAAGCCTTCATTACCCTCCCTCCCTGATTTGGGCCCTGCACAAGCACGGGGATAAGTTCTGCCCATAGCTTTAGTTATGATTCCATCTTTCGCTCTAAGGGATTCATACTGAGCCCCATATTCCTTCCAGCATTTCCTACCTGGCTTTGATTACTCACTCACAGACTTCTCCTCTGCTAGACATTATATTTTGCTTCAAAGCAACCTGCAAGAAAGCTGCACTGTAGACAGGTGATGTCAATAGGCTGGTAGATGTGACAAAAAGAATGAGGGGGTGATTTAATGTTAGTGCAGCATGTCTACTCGTAACATCAGAATAGTTCAGAGTTAGTATTGTGATAAGATAATTTACTGTCTGACTATGGTAATTTATATATAGTCCAACTGTACTGCACGATATCTTTTCACAATCTATGTCAATTTCATTTAATTATTGCGCCTGTGCAGAGTAGGTAAATTGTGGTTACTTTCCCATTTTCGTTATGAACAGTAAGAAAAGAAAGCAGTTTACAGTAATTGTACTTCAGGGGGATGTTGATTTCCTCCCTTTTCATCTCCAAACAATGAGCAAGACATCCAAAAGATTAGAACCTTTTTGTCGAAATTTTCAAAGCATTGCACAATACTTGCACTGGGTGACTTCCACTCTAATTAACTTCATAACTTAGTTTATGTTTGTGCTCAAAAATATTATGTAGCTTGAAATATCAGTTCCAGCTCTCCAACATGTGTAGAGTCTGAAGAAGTTCCCACACAACCATTTAAAAGCATGCGGCGGTACTAATCCCTCTCCAGCCTACAATCTTCATTCCACCCAAACCTCCTGTTGATTTCAGTTGATTTCAGTGCACAACAGATGAGAGATTAGATCTTACCAAGTTCTACTATTATGTAACATTTGTTATAGAATTCATAGTGTGCTAAGAATTTTTCAAATTGAAACCTTCACCAGAGAATTTACTATCTACCTTACAAGCTAATAAGCACAGGCAGAGCCCTGAGCCTATGCAGAGCCTTTGACTGCATTAGGGCTCCCCACTGGCACAGGGATCTGCCTGCGTGGATTTGATTGCAGGGTTGGGCACTGTATTGAACAGGCAGGAAAATATTGGCCTATCAAATCACAGCCCATATAATAAAAATGTTTATATTGTTTCTGTTTTATTTTATATCTTTTCTGAAATTGTTATGATTAAATAGAAAGAAAGTTATGTTACATTATATATTATTTATCATTTTCAATAATGGTTCAAAGATTTTAAAAATGGCAGCTTTTGACAATGAATAAAATAAAGACATAAGAAAGTGCTAGATGGGGAAAGACTGCTAGGACCAGCAAACATTCCCACTTCAGATTTCTCTCTAAACCCTGTCTCCCTGGCTTGTCTCGGCGTTTTTCTTTTGAAGTTTTCATTCACATTGAAACCTGCAGCTATAAACCCCAGCGCAGCAAAGCACTTAAGCATGTGCCTAACTTTAAGAACATGCCTAAGACCCTTGACCTCAATGAAATACGTAAGTGCTTTCCTGAATAGGGATAGACATAAGCATTTGCTTAAATGCTTAGCTGAGTCAGGATCATGGGGAGTGAGCAGTGCTGTGGTCTTTTCTAAACTTAAACTTCTTGTTTATTAGAGAGGACTCAGAGACCTGACTTGACAAAGGCTCTGACCTTGCAAGTTACTTCAGACACTGGTAACGCTAGTGGAGCTTTACACAGACCCAGGGATTTAACCATGCAAAGTTACGTGCAAGACTGAGACCAAAATGGGGAAAGAAATTTCCAAAAGAGAAAAATGTTTCTTATCCTCCATGTCTCATAACATGGACTGCACATATTTTTTAAAACACATCCAACCAGCTGAATAAAGTGTACAGTTAAAACATTCCTAAACTAGGGTTGCCAACCCTCCAGGATTGTCCTGGAGTCTCCAGGAACTAAAGATTAATCTTTAATTAAAGAGTATGTGGTGTGATGAAAACTCCAGGGATACGTACAGCCATAACTGGCAACCCTATCCTAAACTGACTGGTTTTCATGCTATAGGTAGGATTGTTTCAGACCTTGGATTCTATGTTATGAATAGGAGAGTGTTACAATGTGGGAAATATATATTTTAACATGAGATGACACATATGTTTTAAATAGATCTGCAATTTGTCTTGTTAAGGCTGCTGTCAGGGAGTTTAACCAGGAATGTTGTCCTGGGCCCAGCCTGACTAGGAGGCCTGATATGAGCTCTTTTTGCCCTCTTCAGGGAGGCAGTAATACCACAGCACACTTTCCTCTCACACTCACTGTTCAGCTGTTTAACAGGGAGTGTGAGTGATGCCCCCATAGATAGCACCATTTTTAAGGCACTGTTAATTTCTGGATATACCTTTACATGTCAGTTTTGCATTTCCACTTTTAGATGTCTCCAAACTCCACCGTCAACCTAACCTCCGCCCCCAAGCTTATTAAATCCCACTCTCACAGAACATCTTGTCCCAGGCCCTGTAAGTCCTGGCTGTGGCCCTGTGTTTTATGAAATGTATTAGACCAGTAGTTCTCAAACTTTTGTACTGGTGACCCTTTTTACATAGCAAGCCTCTGAGTGTGACCCGCTTCTCCCTTACAAATTAAAAACACTTTTTTATATATTTAATATCATTATGAATGCTGGATGCAAAGCGGGGTTTCAGGTGGAGGCTGACAGCTCGTGACCCCCAATGTAATAACCTCGTGACTCCATGTAATAACCTCATGACCTCCTAAGGTTGTCCTGACTCCCAATTTGAGAAGCCCTGTATTAGACTATAAATTCAGGTGATTCCCTATTTCATAACAATATTCATTAAGATAGAAGATATTCCTTAATGTACATCCTTTGGGTGCAATATGAAATGCTACATAAAATTTTCAAGCTGAACGATACTACTTATGGCCTGATATCATGCTTTTTACACAGGCAAAATTTCCATTGACTTCCTGGGGCGCTTTGCCTATGTAAATAATACAGCATCAGCTTCTTGAACATTAATACTAGATCTGGTTGGAAAAACTTCTGTGGAATAGTTTTCCATCAGAAAATGCAATTATGTTGAAATAGAAATGCTTTGTGAAATCATGTCAATAGCATCAAAGTTTTGTTACAGAGAAAAAAGGGAGGGGAGGAAGGTCTGTCAATGTCAAAACTTCCTGTTTTGACATTTTCAGAATGCATTTTTTCAAAAACAAACAAACAAAAACTTTTTGTGTAGAAATTTTTGGAAAATTGTGTTATATATAAAAAAGTCAAACTGGAGATGAAACATTTAGATTGTCAATACAAAATATTTTAATTGATCCAAAATTAATTGTTTTCAGACATTTCTTTCATGGAGAACTTTGAAATGTTGGGTTTCATTCCAAATCAAAACTAAAACAAAAATTTGAAATCTCAAAATCCTCCACAAAATGGAATTCCCATTCTTGACTCAGCTCTAATTAATATCTTTTGAGAATGATAGGCATCTGCTCTGTGAATGATGCTTATCTAAGAATTCAGTCAGACAGCTGAGACATATTTCATCATGAAAAATATAGATAGACTCTATGTAATGATTCTGTAGCTTGGTGTGTCAAAGGACTAAAGTTTACACAAGGTGATACATGATTTGCATGAATGCTGATTGATATAAGGTGGGGTTTTAAGTGCTCACAAATCTCCATACTGGAGTCAAATATCAGAACTGAGTAAAGAATCCCCTATCAGCTAATTTAAGGATTTATTTATATATAATTAATTGCGGTTTAAAACGTTAGTCGTGATTAATTGCACTGTTAAACAACAGAATACCAATTGAAATTTATTAAATATTTTGGATGTTTTTCTACATTTTCAAATGTATTGATTTCTATTACAACACACAATACAAAGTGTACAGTGTTCACTTTATATTATTTTTATTACAAATATTTGCACTGTAAAAATGATAAAAGAAACAGTATTTTTCAATTCACCTCATACAAGTACTGCAGTGCAATCTTTTTATTTTGAAAGTGTAACTTACAAATGTAGATTTTTTTTGTTACATAACTGCACTCAAAAACAAAACAATGTAAAACTTTGAGTGGACTTGTAGGCTCTAGTCCTACTCCTTATTCAGCCAATCCCTAAGACAAACAAGTTTGTTTACATTTACGGGAGATACTGCTACCTGCTTCTTATTTACAATATCACCTGAAAGTGAGAACAGGCGTTTGCATGGCACTTTTGTAGCTGGTGTTGCAAGGTATTTACGTGCCAGATATGCTAAACATTCGTATGCCCCTTCATGCTTCAGTCACCATTCCAGAGGACATGCTGATGCGTTAATAATGCGTTAATAAAATTTGTGACTTAATTCCTTGGGGGAGATTTGTATGTCTTCTGTTCTATTTTATCCACATTCTACCATATATTTCATGTTATAGCAATCTCAGATGTTGACCCAGCACATGCTCGTTTTAAGAACACTTTCACTGCAATTTTGACAAAATGCAAAGAAGATACCAAAGTGAGATTTCTAAAATTAGCTACTGCACTCGACCCAATGTTTCAGAATCTGAAGTGCCATCCAAAATCTGAGAGGGACAAGGTGTGGAACAGTCTTTCAGAAGCCTTAAAAGAGCAACACTCAGATGTGGAAATTACAGAACCCTACCACCAAAAAAGAAAATAAATACTGACACATATGATGAAAATGAACATGAGTCGGTCTGCTCTTTAGGTGACACTGTAAACAAGAAGCGGGCAGCATTATCTCCTTCAAATTGTAACTAAACTTGTTTGTCTGAGCTATTGGCTGAAGTAGGGCTGAATGGACTTATAGGCTCTAAAGTTTTACATTGTTTTATTTTTGAATGCAGTTTTTTTTTTTTAATATAATTCTACATTTGTAAGTTCAACTTTCATGAACTACAGCAGTGCTTCTCAAAGCTGGTCTGCCGCTTGTGCAGGGAAAGCCCCTGGCAGTCCTGGCCGGTTTGTTTACCTGCCGCATCAGCAGGTTCAGCCGATCGCTGCTCCCACTGGCCACGGTTCGCCGCTCCAGGCCAATGAGGACTGCGGGAAGGGCGGCCAGTATGTCCCTCGGCCCGCGCCACTTCCTGCAGCCCCCATTGGCCTGGAGCGGCAAACCACAGCCAGTGAGAGCAGTGATCGGCCGAACCTGCCGACGCAGCAGGTAAACAAACTGGCCCGGACTGCCAGGGGCTTTCCCTGCACAAGCGGCGGCCCGACTTTGAGAAGCACTGCACTACAGTACTTGTATTAGGTGAACTGAAAAATACTATTTCTTTTGTTTTGTACAGTGCAAATATTTGTAATAAAAAATAAATATAAAGTGAGTACTGTACACTTTGTATTCTGTGTTGCAATTGAAATCAATATATTTGAAAATGTAGAAAATATCCAAAAATATTTAAATAAATGGTATTCTATTACTGTTTAACAGCGCGATTAATCACACGATTAATTTTTTTAACTGCACGTTTAATCACGATTAATTTTTTTAATCGCTTGACAGCCCTAATATAAATAAAAGTCAGTCTTGATATGGGTAGTTTCAAAGCATCAACAGTAGCAAAGTCTTTTCTACCAGTCAATCTATTGCACCTGGGCATGATTCTAAGTAACTTATGAAAAAAGAACAGGAGTACTTGTGGCACCTTAGAGACTAACAAATTTATTAGAGCATAAGCTTTCGTGGACTACAGCCCGCTTCTTCGGTATGCATCCGAATAAGTGGGCTGTAGTCCACGAAAGCTTATGCTCTAATAAATTTGTTAGCCTCTAAGGTGCCACAAGTACTCCTGTTCTTTTTGCGGATACAGACTAACACGGCTGCTACTCTGAAACTTGTCAAGTAACTTATGGTTACTTCAAATTTTGGTTTCAATTCCTAGTTAAATGAAAGGACATTCCGAAGTTAAATTTCATCCAAAATTTAAATTTTGTAAAAGCAAAATTTTATAAAACCTGACTAGCAGAAATGATTCCACAATTTAAAAAAAAATAAAGTAATTTAAACAGTTGTTTTAAAACATATAATCATTCCTGTGCAGTGTTTGAAATCAAGTCAATCACAAAGGTCCTGAAATAACACCACTGAAGTTAACAGGAACTTTGTCATTGACTTTGGTTGGCAATGGATAAGGATCCAAGAAATTAAGGCCCCAGTCGTGCAATTTACTGAATGTTGATTAATGATATGCCTGGGCAGAGCCTCAATGACTTCACTGAAGCTCTGTAAGGGCAAAGCAATTCCCCCCACATGCTGTCAATTGTCTTAAAGTTAAACTCTATAAACAAAAGTGACCGACCTCATTGATTTTCATTGTCCAAACTGTCAGAAATATTAAAAGTAAACAAAGTATATAAATAGTGGTAGGCAAATTACATTCTTAAAATTCTTTCCTTTTCAATATTTTAAGGTGTTAGTATCATAAATGAATTTACTTATTTGCTTACAGCATATGTTTTTTAAAGTTGGCAGTATGCCTTTAAATATAAATATTTTCAAGTAATGTTCTCTCAAAACACTTATGGATGACTTGGCTCAGTCCAAAAAGGGGAATAACTCAGCTGGTGAAGACTGCAACCTATTGGAATATATCAAGCAAAATTATCTGGATGTAAAAAGCAAAGCATTTTTCCCACCAAAAGTAACAGGTATTATATGTAAGAAATATATTTGAAGTAGCACCAAACTGCATACAAAATAAGTAGAAAGGAATAAAAACAGTTTTCATGGCATTATTTTTTATATGTAGACTTTTATGAACAGAAGGATTTTTTTGATCCAATGCATGACACATCTGGTCATTCCATCACAGCAACATGCAGTAGTGCCGCTTTCTCAAATAATATTTTGTAGAGTTTTTGTTATTTAAAAAAGCACAGTATTCTGATTAAACATAACTCTGAGCTTTTCATACAGTTTGGCCAAGCTAAACCTACACAGTGTGTGAGGGAAAAATGTACTCTTATCAAGTTTTCACCAAACTCTCCATCAGGACTTCCTCTCTCTAACTCACTGTTTTCCACTGACTCAAAAACAAAAAAACAAACAAAAAAACCCAGTAAATCTGTTCACAGGAGATTAAATTCATCCCCTCACACAAATAAAGCTCACATAAATGGTCTTTAAGCAGGGAATTAAGTGGGGGTGCATCAGAAAATAATCCACCTTCACAAACCAGAGCCAAACTACAGGACAAACCTTCCATGTCTGCTACTTCAATCTATAGTCTAAAATGGTAGCTGCTGTCCTGCCATAGCCCCATGCAGGTGTTTCCAGCCACTGGATCCATGCAACTTCAGATCCAATGTAGCTCTATGATTACATTTTCCATAAAAAGCTTCACATTTATAATTTACTGCATTATCAGATTTTGAATAGCAGAGAGAGAGAAAGAACTCGTCAATCTCCTTTTGACATCTTCTGCCCAAACACAGAGATTTTGTTTTTAATACCAAATGATATCCTTATAAAAAAAACATGCAGTGTGGAATTGGGACTGCATGCAATGCATGCCTTAAGTAAGGTGCACTACTTGTTTGTTTCGATTAGATTACTCTGAACTGAATGTGAGCTAGATACGAGTGCTGGCTAGTGCTTTTCTTTGTTACAGTAATTGTCACTAGATGGTGCTCAGTGCCCCTCTAAAAGAAATGTTTTGGTTTGTCTCATCAGGCTACTTGCATTGTTTGCTACACAATTATAGGAAGTCTCTCTACCTAACATCGAGGATTACACAAAAGAGACTGTTCTACCAGAAGCAGATTTCTTCCCATCAAAGAATCATATTCAAGTTCCTTGTTTTTGCCTTCAATGCTAGTCACATATTTGCTCCTTTCTACCTTTCTGTCCTTGCCTCCTCTCTTGCCCCCTCTAAACTGTCTTCACTCATCCCGACTTGCTTAGCTGACTGCTCCCTTCACATCCTTCTCCTATGCCCATGTCTTCATTCATGTTAACCGCATACAAGGAACTGCCATCCTCACCTTATCTGCCATACCTCTGCCCTCTCCTCCTTTGAATCCTTTCTTAAAATCCACTCTTTCAAGGAGGCTTCTCAGTTACAGTTTCATATCAATATATATATAAAATGCTAATATGAGAACTGCACCCTGTCTTACTGTCTTCCTCCTTACACTCACCCACTCTCAACCAGCTTACAGGCCAGCTCTCTCTCTCTCTCTCATGAAAAATAACACAGGTGTGGGAGTCCTGAGTATATCCCCAGCTCTGAGTACCTTAGCTACTTGTACAACATCTATTATCATCTCCACTATGCTCCAGTGATATAGGGAATTTCTATTATCTCAGTTTTACAGATGGAGAACTGAAGCACAAAGGGACTAAGCAACTTGCCCAAGGTCAGAGGAGAAGAGAATTGAAGAGGGACTCCCAGGTCCCAAGCTATCAATGTAATAATTGGACCTTATTTCCCTCCCAGCTTTGCCATAGACGTCCTTTGTGATCCGGCATAAGTCACTAAGGGTATGTCTACACTGCATTGTAAACACATGTCTCTGGGTCCTGGGCTTGTGGACTCAGTGTTTCTAAGCCTGCACTTGAGCATCCACACTGCATTGTGCATAGCTGCGCTAATGCATCCATCCTGCACTATGTAGACTTCTGTCATGGGTCCGTGGCTTGACCTGCATCCACACTACAAAGTGACAGGGCTTGGACTGACAGAGGGATTTGGGCTCCTAGGATCTAGTTCCTGAGTGCTTGCTCACCTGAGTCAGACTGATTTATATGTGGACAGAAGGAGGGGCCTGGGCTCAAACCTGAGTCAGATCCCCGGCTTAGTGTGCAGTGTAGACCTATCCTTAGCCTTCCTCTGATTCCTCTTCTGCCTCAATTTCCCCATCTGTAAAATGATGACAATTATACCTCCCTATTTCAAAGGAGTGCTGTGAGGATTAATATTTATTAAGTGTTTTTAGATCCTTGGTTAAAAGACACTATAGAAGTGAAAGCTATTAGCATTATATTAGATGTTAATTTAATGCTGTTATATGTGACAATCATACCACAAATCAAAAAAGCTAATTTTGTGCAAGAAGAAAAAAATAATAGTGAGGTCAAAGGTAATGATTTTTGTCATTTTTTCACAAATATTTTTTTAAATAATTAAGTTAGATGTTTTTAACTCAAATATATAACACAGTTTGAATATTTTAATATTGAGCACTGCCCTTCAGGTCTTTTCATCCCTAGATAATAAGCCATTTCATACAGATAATATGGCTGGCATATTGGATTTCGATACCATATTAGTGAAGCTGTTTCAAGATTTTCATCAAGAATAGAATCCATTAAACTGTCTCACATATTACTTTGGCTTTTATGGCACACTTCGTAGAACTGCAGGACTCTTTTTTTCCCTCCGCAATCAGGAAATCCCTAGAAATGCTTTCAACTGCTTTAAATGACCTTTCACCTCTGGGCTTTTGCCTAATCTGTAAATCTGAATACAAGGTCCGGCTGTACTTTTTTTAATAGCTAGCTCAGTTCCTTAAAGGATCAGACATACATCTAAAATTGTGAGTGTGTACATATTGTGCTTCTTTGTTAGTGACTGCGAACAAGAAACAGATGTGAAATATCTGTGTTTGGAACCTAGTCACCTACAGAGACTGGGGCTAATCCAAATCATTCTTAATAACTCAAAACTGCCACCCTTTGACCACCTAGACTTTTCTTTCTTTCTTTCTTTCTATTCAAATGCTAAGCGACTTGCACAATGAGCATTTACATCCATTGCTATTAACTATGTACCCAGAGCTGGTCCGATTTAAACCAAAAGTAGGTGGAGTCTTCAGGGGCATGAAAAAAATATTCCAACCTCAGATGAGCCTGTTTCAATTCATACAACTATCTTCAAAGAAAGATAAACTTTTCAGTGATGAGAAAGAGACACAGAAATAACAGAAGCTATAGGTGCATATAGACAATATTGGCCTTCCATTTTATGTCATGCATGTGGCTATATTATATGCTTAGATAAAACTTGTACACTCTTTCCCGACTTAAAAAAAACACATCTGTGGTGGCCTTCAGTGGTTGTGTGTGGGACCTGCAGCTAAAAAAAAGGTGATGGGATGATACATTTACTAGACTCCCTTAAAAGTGCACATTTTCCTGGTCAAAACCATAATGTACAAATTTTAGCTCCATGGGGAGCCATTCATGTCCCTGTATTTCCAAACACTAAACACATGTTGCATACGGTAAAAGTAGAACCTCTTCACGTATCTCATAACCGCAAAATGAGTGCATTCCAATTAGGAACATATTTACTTACTGTCCAAACTACAGTGATACAATTAACTGGAGTTTTTTAAAGCACGGAAACAGGAAGAAAGGATAGCCATTGCACAATTCTGTTGTTGCAATGTGATGAACAAAAAGTAAATTGAAAGTTTGCACTCAGCCAGTAAATGTGACAGTAGCTTAATTCTTCTAGGAAAGATGCCTCAGGCCAGACTTGTGTGGCCCACAAAGAAAAACATTCATGATTTTCTAAAATTCTCTAATCTGGTTTCTCTGCTATTGCTGCCTAGCATGCTCTGCTATCCCTCCCGCTGCGAGAGATTCAAAGCCCCTGTGCCACCATGTCACTTGTGACCAACCAATCAATACTAATGAACACACCTCAAATTTTGAACATCAAGTACTGAGCTAACCTATAACTATTCACAATCTATCCATAGAGCAAAGCAAAATAAATTGGTCTAGTCACAAACAAAAAGTTTGTGGAAATCGCAATTTGTTTATAGATACTTCAGGACCAGGAATAAGTTATGTGCTGCAAATTATTCACTAAACTCTTTGGCAATGAAAGCACTGACTCTACTCTAAGTAAAATCCCATGTGTTGGAGCTTTATAATATATGTGTACGGATGCCCGTGTCTGCCTTGTTCACATAGCACAAGTGCTTTTGTTTGGTGATTGTGGTAGTTCACTGTACTTGGTATCGCCCAAACAGTTTACGAAAACACTTTATACTATCAAAATGGAACATCCCAGGGAACTTGTATAAGTTTGTAATAACATGCCATCGTGGGTGCGTGAGACATAATGATGAATACTGAGTGTTTCCAGCATCCAAGAAATGTCACTTGAAAAAGTTGTTCCTGACCTGATACGTGTATGATCATTTTACTAAAACCTCAGTGTATTTGTAAACACATTTTAAAAATAGAAACAATAGTTTAGGAAAGTCATGGTGAAATGAAATTTTGGTTACCACAAAATAGAATATCTGATCATAATGACTACATGGTTCTGCAATGAAAAGAGTTAAAAGACGGATAGAATTCTTGATAACTTGAATGGAAGTAGTTGAAGAATATAGGAGGTTTATCTGGTTTAAGAAACAATGCACCCAGCTACCTGCCATGATAATTATAATACATGGATCTTAGAAAACAAAAAAGACAAGGTGACATCCTGGCCCTGTAGAAATCAATGGCATTATTCGTGTTAATATCAATGAGCCCAAAATTTCACTCAGGGCATATCTACACTGCAATTAGACAGCCAGAGCTCATCCATGCCAGCTGACTTGAGCTTGCAGGGCTCAGGCTGTGAGGCTGTTTAATTGCAGTGTAGATATCTGGGCTTGGGCTGGAGTCCGGGGTCCAGGACCATGCGAGGGTCCCAGAGCTCTGGCTGCAGTGCAACCCCAGAAATCCAGGGTCAGTGCTACCATTTAGGCAGACTAGGCGGTTGCCTAGGGCACCAAGATTTGGGGGCGCCAAAAAGCGGCGCCCCCAATTTTTTTTAAAGTGTTCCAGCAGCTGCTGCACTGGGAGAGAGAGGGAGTCTGACCTGCTGGCAGGCAACCCAGGGGTTTCCCTGGGTCAGTGCAGCCGCTCCATCCCATGCCATTCTTCTCATGGCCGGCGGGGACGCCGGCAGCTGGGCAGCGCTCCGCAGCTCTGCGGCACGTGGCACGAGCTGGGCGATGGCCACGGGGGCAACTCAGCAGGGCTTCTGGAGGAAAGGGGCGCCTGGCTGCCTCTTGGCTCAGCCTCCACGATCAGCCCCAGCAGGGGGCACGGAGAAGAAAAGAGCCTCAGGCGGCGGTCTGGTGGAGCGGAGGAAGAAAGAGGACCTCGACGCCCCTGCGTTGGGCAAGGTAAGAGCTTCCCCAAACAGCTCGGCCTAAGGCGCCTGGCTCCTGCCCCCTTGGTCCTTGGCTGGTCCCTGCTCCTGCTCCCCTTGTGCGTGGGTGGCTGGAGAGAACGGCAGCCTGCAGAGCTGAGCTGCCCCAGTGCCCCCCTCTCCCTGCTCCAGCCTCTGTCATGCCTGGTATCTGAGTTCAGGGCTGCCCAGAGGGGGAGGCAAGTGGGGCAATTTGCCCCGGGCCCCACAGGTGCCCCCATGAGTATGTCTGAGGCTCCCCCTGCCCCACGAGTATGTCAGAGGCTCCTAGGAGAGGGGCAAAGAGGCATGGTAAGGGGCCGGGCACCCCCCCGACCCCATTCCCCCACACAGCCTTGACCCCCAGCTCTGAGCCCAGCCCCTCTGAGCCGGGCACCCGCCGACCCCATCCCCCCCCACAGCCCTGACCTCCAGCTCCGAGCCCAGCCCCTGTGAGCTGGAACCTCCCCGAACCCAGAGCCCAGCTCTCCACCCAGCCCTGGGCAACAGCAGCACCACCCCCAGGCAGCGACAGCCTGGTACCAACCATCACCATCACCCAGCAACAGCCCATTATGTAATTGCAAATCTATACATACCATTACAGCTTTTAATGTTTTTAAATAATGTATTTAGTGTATTTTCAAATTATTACAAATTAATTTTTTAATTTATTTCACTAGTTATTTTTTACATTTCCAAATACATGTTACTATAGTATTGCAACTTTTTTTAAATGGAAGGGGCCCCCGAAATTGCTTTGCCCCAGGCCCCCTCAATCCTCTGGGCGGCCCTGTCTGAGTTTTAAGCCCTGCTGCTGTGTTATGCCTGCATAAATTATAACATGTTACTCTGTGATCGTGTATTGTGTATAATGTATGTGATTTATTTGGGGGGGGGAGGTGGAAGTTTCGCCTAGGGTGCAAAATATCCTTGCACCGGCCCTGCAGAAATCTACACTGCAATTAAACAGCCCCACAGCCTGAGCCCTGTGAACCCATGTCTGCTGGCACAGGCCAGCCGCAGGTTTTTAATTGCAGTGTAAACATAACCTCACAGTCCTTGCCATGAAAATCTTAAAATCTAGGTTAGACAAATATGTGCATTGTATGTGCATATGGAATGAATGGTATGAATAAATATATATACTGCATGTGTGTACAAATATTTATGCATACTTTTAGCTGATATGTAAATGGCAATATAACAATACTGCAGCTCTTTAGGAAATAATCCCAATATATTGGAAGTTAATGGAAGTTATGCCTCATAAAGACTATCAAATCAAGTGCAAGATTAAGTCTGAAGGGATCAAGACAAATGGGGTACAAAGATAAATATGTTCAGCAGAAACTAAAATGCAGACTTTGTGTAAAACATTGCAACAGAAAACCACATAGGATACACACATTGCCAATTTTTCAATCTATTCTTGTGAACTCCACCAGTCTCATTTCCAGGGTCAACCTGGAAACTAAAGTGCTGCCAGATACCTCCACTGTAATGAGATAACCTTACAAGTCACAAAACATGTAATAATCTGGTAAAGATGAGCAGAAATGGATAAATCCAGAAGTCAGTAACTGACAGAGTTTAATGCATGATCTGAGGCCAAAGAATACATCCCTAAATCCTTCTTCCAATACGAATAGCTCATCAGACATGCTAAAACACGTCTGCCCAATTACCTCCTAGCCCAGAATTTTCCAACAATCAGAACTAAGAAAGAGATGCATCATATTTAGCTGAGATAAAATGGAGCTGAAGTTGAATTTTATATTCTAGATCTATTATGCACTCAGAATGGCATATACTAACAGGTTCAGTATTTTGGGCCTAATCCTGCAAAGTCTGATAACCCTCAACTAATGGCACTCAGCACCTTGCAGGGTCTAGTTCATAATTGCCAGGTTCTCACAAAACTCTACACACCAAAAGTTTCAAACACCATTTTCTTTCTTTGCTTGGGGCTTGCTCCTGCTTCCTCTGATGTAAATAGTAAGTCTTTCATTGACTTTAACAGGTGCAGAATTAGGCCCCTTTCCACTAAAATGTTAGATTTTCATTACTCCATAAAAGGAGGGAATCTGCTATTCGTTTGATATGTTTTTACTCCTTATACAGCCCCATGTATACTTATTGCTTTCTGATGGGGAGGCAATAGCTTCCATTTACTCTTACTACCAGCTTCCATTATATAGTCCTATTTTAATCTAGAAACTTACTCTTGAAAATTTTGTTTGGTTTGTGAACTGCAAAACTTGCTATGAGCAAGAAGGAGAGACACATTAGTCAAATCAGTGTCAATTTTAATGACTTGATACTCAAAAAATGGTTTGGCCAGTGTTCTTCAATCTTAGTGGGAAAATATTCGTTAGAGTTCAAAGTAACCAAGATTTATTGTTTCCTTAACTATTAATATTTCATTGCTTCTAAGTTCTTAAGTTTAGTAAATGACATGACAGGTAACTGCATTGTTGTCACTTAGAAACATTAACTGTATTTTTTTAAAACTTTCTTTTTGGGGTTTTGGAAATACTACAGTTTTAGGCTTGAATCCAGCAGAGACTTACACGTGTTTAATTGTATACAATGTATTTTTAACACTACAATTCCACTGATTCAATGGGACTGCTCACAGTGTACAAAGGTAAGCATATGAATACGACTTTGCATATTAATAAGGCCTTAGTTGTTTAAAACAAGTTAGTGCCAAATTTTTACCCAAACCACAACTGGGCCTCTATTCATGCAACCACAAATTGGAGGTGCAAATAATTGAAAACACTGTTTTGCACTCCCAATTTAGGTCATCTAAGTACTTGATTTATAAGTGCCGTCAGGTACTTAGATTTCCAGGTGATCAAAACTGCTGGTGCAAAACTGGCAGCAAGCTTCTGGAAATCTGGACTTTCCCTGGCGGATTTAGAAAGCAGTGATGTATTGTTCCAAAGTTAGAAAGATAAAGACAACACACAGGAGAAACTTTAAAACAGTCTCCGTATCATCTTTTTGCAAATTGTAATCAGAGGAGAAAGAGTTAATTTTCCTAAATCTGCTATACATTTCTCCACAATTAAGGCATCATTTATTTGTATCTGAAGTTAGTGACTGGGTTTGTTGAAAAACACAAGAGCCCCTTTCAAATCCAATCCTGTATAGATATGGTAGTGCTGTCTTTCTAACCCGAGTTGAGCTACTAGTAATAGTCTCAGTATCTTACAAGATAATGACACCGAATATTCATCATTTTCTTAGTAGTAACTGGAAATGTATTATGTATTTCAATTCGATTGCACCAATCTCAAATGTTTGCAATGTCAGTCAATTTATAAACAAAAATACCCAACACGAAAACATCCAGACGTTAAAACAACTGAAGAAAAATCCCAGCTCAACCCCGCACACTCTATTCAAACTCAGATATCAATGGTCTTTTACACATATTGAGCTGAAAGACCAACTATCTACATATAATCAGTATTCAAAGAACATACAGTAATGTAACAGCTGTAGGCAGCTAGGCAATTTTATGTCTCTTAAAGATACTTAGTAATGCTATGTCAGGTTTATTCAGTTTCTCCTCTGGATCTTCTAAACCTAAGATCAAAATCAGTCATTGAGAAGATGGCCTTCTGATTCAATATGCTAATACTCGAGCCCAGGGCTTTGTCCAAGGGCAAAGCTATGGGCACCATCTTGCAAACTCTTCCCACATGGATAGTGGGGCTGCTTTAATGAGTAGAAACTCTTTTGTGGGAAGAATTTGCAGGATCAAGCTGCATATTTGTACAGGTTTTGTTTTTGTGACACAGTTGAAGGCAGAACAATTTCAATCAATCCAATTCTCTGTCATTTATCTTGTGGCAAAGTTGGGGGAGAGCTGATCTTTATTTCTTTATAGGAAAACAAGCTGTCAAGTGATTTGAAATTATTAAGTAGTGCACATAGCTAGCCCATGTTATACCATTATCCTCTGCCCCCATAGCTTTCTCCCGGCCACAGCCAAAATGTGGGATGCAATGAGGTACACAACAAAGTTATTCTGGCAGGAAAGTTAAAATGATGCAGTGGTCCTTCCTTGAATTATTTTGTAACCTCAGCTTCATCATGATCCTTTGTTTCTGATATAAATGATTTTGAACACTAGAAGTGGAGCATAAGGAACTTTAGACCTGAAATGAGTGATATCTCTTGGAATGAAAAATATTTGAGAGGTATGTGTACATCTTTCCCTGTGTCCTTCCTATTCGTTTGTTACACTCCATTGGAGACTTCTCCTGCTCCCACAGAAGTCAATGGCAAAACTCTTATTGATGCCAATAGAGTTAGATCAGGCCTTTCTTGTTCCTTGTTTCAAATTAGGCCCTGATTCAGGAAAATACCCCAGTTCAGGAAGGACACTTAGGCATTGCTTAAGTGCTTTCCTGGATCAAGTGTAACCCTTCTGCCAGTCTGAGTTGGCAGCAACAAGGGCCGGGTTCAGTATCTAGAGGTTCTGTTTCATTAACACAATGCAAAACCAGCTCAAGCCCCCACCCAGTGACCTGGGACAATTACATACCACCCCCCAGGTGCCTCTAAGAGGCAATACTTCCCCTCTCGCAATTACAGAGTCTGAGTATTGCAAAATCCTTTTAATAAACGAGGGAAACAATACGGCATTATGTTGGGGAAAGACCACAAACAGGATTCATAACACAAACTATGAGCAAAAGACACCCCCCCACCCAAGTAAATTTGGCAGTATCCTTTTCTCCTCAGGGTCTTAAGTCCAGCAACCCAAAAAATCACCCAAAAGTCCAACACTCCAAAAGTCTCTGTCCCTGGTCAGTGCAACCCCAGAGTTTAAAAGTTTATCTGTAGTGTTTTACCTCCCAGCCTGCGAGGGGGGGGCACAGCAGTATTAAGGGATACCTTACGTGGTCCAAGGCCAACTGCCCCGCCTTTCCATGGGGTTCTGCTGCAGCCTTCACCACGAGCCACTTCACCAGCCGCTCCACAAACTGCTCCGCTCCACCAGCTGTCCCACGAGCTGCTCCAGTCATCCCGCAAACTGCTCTGCCAGCTGTTCAGCAACATATCTTCAGGCGCCCCCCCCCCCAGCACTCTGATTTCAGCTCTTTAGTGATTTCAGCTTGTAGTAAGGGAGCCTCAGTGCTGGTGCACCATTGGCCCAACGTGAATTCAGCTCAGCAGCCTGTAACTAGACTCTTAATGGAATTAAAATTAGCTCTGATATTCCACAGTAGAAGGAGAAGAAGAAGAAGATGCAATTGGTAGTTCTGGCCCTCAAAAGGGACCCATACCATCAAGTACAAATACCTGTCCCCAACCTCTCTTAATTCACTGGGTTTTGGAACCGATGTCCCTTGTCTAGCGAGTGCTACTTAGTTGATGGCGAGTCCCTCTATCATAAAACAGTTTCCTTGTCTTTGATTCACATAATCAGGATAACAATACTTTATTCTTCCTTCCCCAATAACAGAGAAACTGGGGATCCAAAGTGACCATTTTGGGCTGCCGTGGGCTCATGCTAGGCAGGGTGGGTGTGCTTATGCAAACAAGATCAGCCCCTGAAGTTCTTTTCCACAACTCACCACCAGATGTCACGGTAGAGCTCATCCTGACTCTGCTTACAAGAGCAAGGACCACATTGTCTTATGTCTATACAGTGCTTAGCACAATGGGGCCAAATTGTTTCTGGGGGGCTTTGGGTGCTATTGCAATATAACTAATAAATAACAGTAATAATACTAGGTAGAGTATTTCTATAAAACTATATTTGAGCAGGCTTCATTCAAGTCAACCATTTGCAGATCACAGCTGTTTTTCTATCAATATCAAAAGCATAATCCATTCTAGGCAGTGCAAAGTTTGCCAATTCTCTCCATGACAAAATAATTTGGAATGTAATATTTCACTTAGAACCACATAATAGCAGTGTCAAAAATCTTGCTAAATGGTTCTAATCAACTGCCAAGAAGTGGGGCTTTCCAGCTTGATTAGAAAAATAAATTAAAAAATGCAAGAGTAAAGTATATATGCTGCAGTGAAGGGTGAAAGTGAGCCGGTATGGGCCGGTACTGTGTACTGGTAAGAACCCGCACTGGCCCATACTCAGCCCACATTAAAGCACTGCTGTGGCAGCGCTTTAACATCTCTACCCCTTTTGCCTCCCCTGTCTGCGGCCCTGCTGGTAGGGTCCGTACCTACCTAAAGAGGCAGGGACATTAAAGCACTGCTGCGGCAGCACTTTAAGGATGGTACTTTGTCACAGCAGCGCTTTAACAGTTGCTGCGCGCCCCCCGTCGGCGGCCCTGCTGGTAGGCTCCGTACCAGCGGGGCTGCCAACGGGGGGCGTGCAGTAACGTTAAAGCACTGCTGCGGCAAAGGACCCCGCAGTGCTTTAACGTTCCTGCCTCTTTTGCCCCTCCCCAGCTGCCGAAGGGCGGGGGGGGGGAGCAGCTGCCCCAGGGCCAGCAATTTAAAAGGGCCTGGGGCTCCGGACGCCGCTACAGCAGCGGCCGGAGCCCTGGCCCCTTTAAATCAACACGGGAGCCCCGAGCGGGCACAGGCCAGGTGACCTGGAAGGGCTAGCTGGGGAATGCTAATCCTCCTAGCCCCACCCCTTCTGCCAGAGGCCCCGCCCCTTCCGGGGCCAGAGCTGCCCCCTGCCCCATACCAGTAAGTGTCCTCAGTTACTTTCACCCCTAGCTGTAGTACCTTTTAATCTGAAAACAGCTAGCTACCTTAGAAATAATTAGCCTGCCTATGAAAAAAATCTAAAAGCCAGCAAATAAAACTCCACTCCACTTAGCTGATTATTAATTAGAGGTGCATGCACTAAAGCACTCTGTAATTGACAGCTGCATATGTATATGCAGCTATCTTGTTTTGGGCAGTGATCTCATCAGTTAACTAGAGTCAAAACTGGTCAGTACGTGGATAGAAAATCTCCAAAGAAAATCCAGAATGTACCAGGAAAAATGTTAGTGATTCAGTAGGTGGCACATATCCTTCTGAATTAGATATATAGTAGAACCACAGAGTTAGGAACACCACAGTTACGAACTGACCAGTCAACCACACACCTCATTTGGAACCAGAAGTACACAATCAGGCAGCAGCAGAGACAAAAACAACAACAACAACAAATACAGTACAGTACTGTGTTCAACAAAAAAATAAAGGGACAGACGCATTTTTCTTCTGCATAGTAAAGTTTCAAAGCTATATTCAGTAAATGTGCACTTGTAAACTTTTGAAAGAACCACCATAATGTTTTGTTCAGAACTACAAATAACCTCCATTCCCAATCTGTTTGTAACTCTGAGGTTATACTGTATTTGCTTGAGTTTATATAGGGTTAGCAAGCAGAGGTTTGCTGAAGTAGCTATCTTTCAAAAGAGATCAGTTTGAGTTATTCTTTGCTGCCTATGTAAATTTCCCTTTTGTTTTCAACAGGACAAGATATTATTCATATTTTGCTCTAAACTGCAGTGTAGTGTTGCTGTGCATGGCTGAACTGTTGCTACTTTTGACACCATAGATTTCTGTATTTCAGTGGCAAGTCAAACCTACATTTGTATTTGATGGGATGTGGGAAAGACTACCATAATGTAGTTGTGACAGTTCCTCCTGCGGTGCCACCTAGCACTGGAATGCCACTGAGCCCCCCAGCGGTGCAAGTAGAAATAATTTTTTGCCAGTACGCTGCACTCATGGGAGGGACACAAAGGGGAGGGTTCATGACCTCCCCATGTGACTCCTCCCTGCCCTGCCCCCAGCCCGGGGCCCCCCGCACTCTCCCCATCTCCTCCCCATGATCTACATCCATCCCATGTTACCGGGGGGAAAGGGGAGGCTCTGTCCTCCTCCCGCTGCACCGGAGACTTCTGCTGTACAGACCCCAGAGCAGAAGGACTCAGGAAGGGCTGGAGGCAATGCTGGAGGAGGTACAGCAGCCGCGCCGAAGGAGCTGCACATTCTGCTCCTTTCACCGCTGTGGTTACCTGGAGAGCCCTGAATCACCAGGCTATCCCGGGAACTGCAGCAGCAAAGGAAGCAGAACGTGGGGCCGCTGGGCAGCCCCATGCCAGCAGCTCCCCCGGCATGGCTGCTGTAGTATCCCCAGGCCTGTCCTCCGGTCAGGCTGCTGTACAGATGCCAGGCAGGAGGACTCAGGAGACACGGATGCGTGGAAGGGCTGGGAGCGGGGCTGGGGGCAGGCTCCTCCTGTGTCTTTCCAGTACACTGTACCAGCTATAAATATCTTACTGGTATGGCATACAAGACCATACCACCATACTTGCACCACTGGAGCCCCCTGACCACCAGCCTATGTTCCCTCTCACACTGTGCTGCTGTGACAAACTGCAAAGCCCTCCAGCCTGCACTTTCACCAGCATTCACACAGGTAGGGGCACACCCAGCTGCAGTTACACACAGGCTCTCTAACTGCCAGCTTCCAAGCCTGGGACCCCAGAGCAGTACCATCCTGCCATGGTCAAATCTGGCCAGTATATGGGTTTAATATCCATTCCGCCTCTCCCTCAACGTGAAGAGAAAAATACACACTTGTGGTAACCAAGCAGAGATTTTCCTCAAGCACTCCAGTCAAAGCTCTCTGGTTTAGATTAAACCAAAACCAAGTTTATTAACTACAAAAGACAGATTTTAAGTGATTATAAGTGAGAGCAAACAGATCAAAGCAGATTAGCTGGCAAATAAACAAAAACTGCAAACTAAGCTTAATATACTAAATAGATTGGATATGAATTAGCAGATTCTCACCCTAAGAGATGATACAAGCAGGCTGCAGATTTTTAAGGGGCAAGCTGCACTTGCTTTACAGCTTTGAATCCCCAGGTGTTCCATTCACAGGCTAGAAATCCCTTAAGCCTCGGTCCAGCACTTCCCCCAGTTCAGTCTTTGTTCCTTGGGTGTTTCCAGGAGTCTTCTTGTGTGGAGAGTGAAGAGGCCCAGATGATGTCACTCCCTGCCTTATATACCTTTTTCAAATTGTGGGAACACTTTATTCCAAAGCTTGATTCCCAGAACAATCTGTGGAAAAATACTGACATCCCAAGATGGTGTCCAGAATCATGTGGCCTGGTCACATGTCCTTGTAGAGTCATAGCAGCCATTACATACAGGTTGTTTGGAGTGTTCTCAGGAAGGCTCCCCAAGTGGGAGATAAGCTTCTCCTAAGGCCTATTGTTTTTCCTGATGGCTCATTGTCCTTCCCAACCAGCTATCTAGACTGAAAGCATTTTGTCCAGTGAGCGTTATCCAGGTGTAACTACATTTGAAATACAGATACATAGTCCATATTCATAACTTCAGACACAAAAAGGATACATGCATACAAATAGGATAATCATATTCAGCAAATCATAACTTTTCCAATGACACCTCACATGACTTATCTTGTACAAAATGCATCATAATTATGCCACAATCCTATCATAATAATATCACTGTGAAGAATATGGGGTGTAGTGTCACAGCGGTATTTCTGTGTTTTCAGAGGGTTACATGTTGTGTTCCCTGCTCTAAAGGGGACTGAGTGTAGGGCATGGAGGTGTCTGTGGCATTTCTTGGTTTTCTAATGTTTGTGTTTTGTTGTATACATTTCCTGCTTCTTAGAGATTTCGGTTTTCACCTGCCAACTTCCATGTTCTGGAAAGGTAACATGGTGCTACTAAGCAACATCAAATCTGTGTTCATGATTTTTGGTAGAGCATTAGGAAGTGAAAAATACCCATGTTTCTAAGTTGAAAACTGTTGAAATGATAACACTTGAGCATAGGCAGAGGCAAATCAAGTAGGCTGAAACTGAGGGAAAGTAGTGGTTAGTTTAGAACCTTGAGTATGTTCTTTCACCAGACTAACCATCTCTGAACAGAGACTGAAGTGGACAATCTATAAGGACAAGACAATTTCCAAGACAATGCACTCAGGCTCCGATTCAGGAAAGCATTGCTATTCAGGAAATATATGCTTAAATTTAAGCACATGTTTAAGTCTCATTCAAGTCAGTGAGAATTAAGCAAAAGCTTAAAATTAAGCATATGCTTAAATGATTTCCTGAACCCAGGCTTCAGAGAGTACAAATGGAAGCTGGGAAGTAGGCTGATAATGATAAGCTTAGAAACAAGTGAAAAAAATTCAAACTAGGATTAATAGAGGATGATAAAAGACATTAGGAATATTCCAAGAAAATCCATGAAAAACCCATGATTGCAGCTACAGGAAGTAGAAATGGAAGAAGCCCCTGAAGAAAACCTTGGAGAATGAGATTAGAGGGAGAAGTGGTTGATTTGCTCTCCCAAAAAAGCACAAACTAATGAAAAGGAACAAGAGCAACAAAACAGAACAGAAATACATGGTGCTGCCCCAAGATGATTCACAGGAGAAATTAGTACAAACTCTATTAATCTACTTTTTTGATGTTGTGAAATGATCTGGCAAAAATCTTGGCAAGTCACTTAAGCTGGAGAAGAACCACTGAGCACAGAGAAAGGTGCATTGATGTTTGTGGGCCATATCCCAAGAGGTGCTGAGGATTTGCACTGTCCATTAATTCTACTGAAGTCAGTGGGCATTGCAAGTCTTCAGCATCTCTCAGGATCTGGCCCACTAAGAGTTACAGCTGGATGCCTCAACAAACCAAACAAAAAAAGTTGCAGCTTCATAAAAGCAAGGCAATCCTTATAAACAAGAACATTTTGTTGCAAAATACCCAGATCAGACACAAGTTTGGATATCCTCCAACAATGCTTAGAACAGCAAACCAATCATTTGAAGACACAGAACTCTGATGAAAACCAGCTTTGCCGAGTCGAAACTTTAACATAGCTGGTGACCAATGGTGCAAATTTAGCCAGCCAGGATGCCAAAGAATTGTTATACAAAGAAACCTAGAAAGCAGGTTCATTAGAAAATTTTGTGTGGATACAAATCAATCTTCTGATCTACAACAGACAACTTTTACATCTTGGATAAATACTCTTTCCATTAATAAAATGGTTCTAATAGTTGCTGGTGTTACTGGAAGGATGAATATCTAGTTAAAGAACAATACTACCTCTTAAAAAAAAATTGACTATTGAAGACGTCAAAGGCAGTGTATCCAATCCAATAGCTCCCTGTTCATTTTGCTAGCCATGTGTATGTATTGATGATAGAAATGGGCCTGAGCAATACAATTCAGCTCAGGATTCAGATTTTGAATTCCACAAAGTGTGGGATATTTAGGTCTGGGAAGGGGTTGGTTTTGCCCATTGCCCAGATAAGGGCTGGCCATGATTCTGTACTCAACCCCACTCCCTACAAATTTCAATTGTGTCTGAAGGATCCAAGGTTTTAGTCTGTGCCCATCTCTCTCATAGATGTGAAAGGCAATCTATCACCAAACACAAATACAAGGCAAAGGAAGAAACATAAACCAAAAATACTGTGTAAAATCGTCTTAGATTTATTGACAATGACATGCCCTCTCACAGAAAACCCTATGGGCAAAGCTCCAGAGATAGCATGTTATCAGCTGGGGGCAGGAACGTGTGTGGGGGGGTGCTGGGAGTGGGGGGTGGGGATTTGTTCCCATGAACAATGCAAGTAGAATGGTTCGGTTCTCCAACCCTGAAGAATACTGAGTTCAAAAATACTGTATGTCTGCAGAGGGCTGGAGCATTTGCATAATATTTTCACAGAAGCCCTTCCATGGGATCAGAGGGAGGGGGAATGATACAACATTCTGAACAGGGAACAGCTACTTCTCTGTACAGTGCCTAGCACAATATATACCTATTCTTGGTAGGCCACTAGGCACCACTGAAATGAACATGATGATGATGATGAACAATACCACCATCCATGGCGGTGGGCTCTCTATTAGTGGGTTTCATCCTCTCTGTGTCTAAGAAAAGATGCTATGATATACCTCAAACCGCTGATATGGGTTAAACATCAAAAAATCATCATGGTGTTCTTGTGATTTGCTTGGGACTAAGAAAACTTTAATTCAATTTCAGTACAGCATAATGCAACGTGTTACAATAGAAGTGGATGAAATATTAATATTTTATTTCCTCAACTGATCTTATCACAAATGTTTTAAACTGTTTTTGTGGCTCCAAAATCATTGAAAGCATACAGAGAAAAGTAAATGGTTATGTGGATATTTTAAATGGAGACTGAATTTTAAAAGAGATATAAAACAAAATATCATTTTCCTTTCTAAAATTAGTTCTGTTGCCTTGATAAGAACATAAAGTCAGATCATTGGCTCTGATCAGCTGTTTTATGCTCTAGCATTAGCACGAAGCAGCCAAAAAGCTGCTGTAAAGTGGTAACTGAGGATTCCCTTTGATGTATAGGAACCTTCAGCTAGCATAGAACCAGCATCTGTTGATCCACAGCCAGCCCAGTGGTTCTTATGGGATCACTGCAGCTGGTGCAAGTTAGAGTATCCCATAGGCTCAGTGGTGAGCTGGAGCCGGTCCGCACCAGTTCGCGGGAACTGGTTGTTAAATTTAGAAGCCCTTTTAGAACCGGTTGTCCCGCGTGGGACAACTGGTTCTAAAAGGGCTTTTAAATTTAACAAGTGGTAAAGTTCCGGCAGCTCCCCGCCCCCGGCCCCAGCTCACCTCCACCTCCTCCCCTGAATGCTCCACCCCTCTTCTCCTCCCCCTCCCCTGCTTCCCGCGAATCAGCTGTTCGCCTGGGAGGGCTGAGAAGCAAGCGGCAACTTCACGCAGGTGAGCTGGGGCGGGGGGTGGCGTGAAGAGGCTTCAGGGAGGCGTGGCCCGGCCGAGCGGCTCCAGCCCCGGCCCTGGCCCCGTGGCCCCGGCCCAGTGGCTCCAGCCTAGCGGCCCAGCGGCCCCAGCCAAATGGCTCTGGCCCAGCAGCCCCGGCCGAGTGGCGCAGCTGTAGTGCCACCAGCCACCTCCAGGCAGCGCGGTTAGGGAGCAGGGAGGGGGTGTTGGATAGAGGGCAGGGGAGTTCGGGGTAGTGGTGGGGGTCAGGGCGGTCAGAGGGCAGGGAGCTGGGGGATTGAATGGGGGCAAATGTTCCAGGGGGCAGTCAGGAAGGAGCAGGGGTTGGATGGGGCGGTGGGAGGCAGTCAGGAGCAGGAGTTCCAGGGGCAGTCAGGGGACAGAGAGAAGGAGTGGTTGGATGGGGCAGGGATCCCGGGGGGCCATCAGGAATGAGAGAAGGGGTTGGATGGGGCAGCGGGGGGCAGTCAGGAGACAGGGAAGGGAGGTGGATGGGGCAGGTGTCGGGGGGGCATCAAGAAACGTGGGGGGTTGGATGGGGCAGGAGTCCCGGGGGGGGGGGCAGACCACAAGCCCCTTGTGGGGTGAGGAGGAGGGAACCGGTTGTTAAGATTTTGGCAGCTCATCACTGCATAGGCTGTTCTAAGTTACTCCTGCCACCATTTGGGAACCAGCCACCCAGGATCAGGTGAGCAGGATGGCAACTTATAGACACTTTCCCCCCTCCTTCAGCTATGCTGAGCAGTTAGTATTGAGCCAATAGGGTTTAGTACAATTTCTCTGGCTCTGTACCAGCAGCAAACTAATACAGTAACTCCTCACTTAACGTTGTAGTTATGTTCCTGAAAAATGCGACTTTAAGCAAAACGATGTTAAGCGAATCCAATTTCCCCATAAGAATTAATGTAAATGAGGGGGTTAGGTTCCAGGGAATTTTTTTCACCACACAAAAGACTATATATATATATATATATACACACACACACACACACACACACACACACACACACACACACACACACAGTATAAGTTTTAAACAAACAATTTAATACTGGTACACAGTGATGATGATTGTGAAGCTTGGTTGAGTTGGAGGAGTCAGAGGTTGGGATATTTCCCAGGGAATGCCTTACTGCTAAGTGATGAAGTAGCAATTGGCCGAGCCCTCAAGGGTTAACTCTCACACTTTACAAGGCAGCAGGAATGGAGGGAGGGGAAACAGCATCGCAGACAGAGACAGAGACACACACCGTGTGTGAGAGAGAGAGAGAGATGCACATTTCCCCTTTAAGTAAACTGCCTTGTTAATTAGATCAGCTTGCTGAGACCGCAGCTGCTGCCAGCAAGCTCCCTCCGTCCTGAGCCCTGTCGTGTGTCCCCCCTGCTCTATGGAAGATGGGGTAAGCAGGGAGGAGGGGGACACCCTGATATTAGCCCCACTCTTCCTCGCCTCCCCCCCGCACAGCAAGCAGGAGTCTGGGGGAGCAGCTCCAAGGCAGAGGGCAGGAGCAGCACATGGCAGTGGGGGGAGGGACAGCTGCAATTGCTAGCCTGCTGGGCAGCTGCTGCAGAGGGAACTTAGGGGAGTGGGGAGCTGATAGCGGGAACTGATAGGGGGCTGCCGGTCCACCTTGGTTTCATGCCCCCACCAGCTAGCTGCAATGGGCTGCTCTTCCTGCAAGCAGTGGACAAAGCAGGCAGCTGCCAAATGACGTTAGAAGGGAGCATTGCACAACTTTAAATGAGCATGTTCTCTAATAGATCAGCAACGTAACAACGAAACAACGTTAACCGGGATGACTTTAAGTGGGGAGTTACTGTAATCAGGGCTGGCTCTAAGGTTTTGGCCGCCCCAAGCAAAAAAAAAAAAAAAAGAGTGCCGCCCTCCATAGTGCCGCCATAACACACACCCTCAGCACCGTGACAACACCCTCAGCATCATGACAACACCCCACCGCAGAGCACCGTCGAACCCCCCCACCGAACCCCCCAGCTCCCTGCAGAGTGCCACCAAACCCCCAGCCCCCCGCGGAGCACCATGCAGCCGAACACCCTCCCCCCCCCGTGGAGCGCAGCGCTGCTGAACCTCCCCGCCACCACACACACCTCCCGCCGAGTGCCGCGCCGCCAAATACCGCCGAGCGGCGCTGCCGAACACCCCCCGCCGAGCGCCCCGCCGCGATGCCACACCCCCCTGGAGCACCACTGCCGAACCCCAATGTCCCCCGCACGCCCAGCCGCCGAAACAAAAACAACCCACGCCACTCCCAGCGCCGCCCGACTGAACCCCACCCCCAAAAACCCTGAGCACCCTCCCGCCACCCCAAAATTGGCCACCCCTTACCAGGTGCCTCCCCAAGCACGTGCTTGGTCGGCTGGTGCCTGGAGCCGGCCCTGACTGTAATAGGCTCTGTTGTGCAAGGAGGAGCTGAGCACCTTGACTCTCACTGACATGGATGAGTGCTGAGGGTGCTCAGCATATTGAGAATTCTGGAGCTTGCCATGTCCCCAAGCTATACTGCCATGGGATGATACTATTGTGCAAAGATGTTCAGACAAGACTAGGTGCTGTTGGTATGTAAACTGACATGGGCATTAAGAAAAAACAGAAGAGATCATGTTCTCTCTACTTACACACAAGGGAGAGAATGTCCCAGATTTGTCAACTGGAAAAGGACACAACTGGTTAAGGGGGAAAAAGCATTTTCTGGTTGATAAAAGTATGACAAAGAATTGACACAATAAAGGTCAGTTTGTCAAAAGTGCTCAGCATCCACCACTAGAACCAGATTTTAAATGAGCTCAGCCTGCATCTAGGCACCTAAATGAATTGTCCAGTTGTTCACGAGCTTTCAGTACCAAACAGGTGTTTTTTTTTGTTTTGTCATTTTGTGAGCAATGGGAGCTTCTGGATAGTGAGCTCTTTGGAAACCTAAGACCAAAAAACTATATAAGGATCTGATCTTTGTGCAGGGGATTTCATTAAATAAAAAGTGCATTCTTGTGCTGGCTCATGTCAGCATTTGTTTTATTTTAAAGACTGCTGCATAGACAGTTTACCTCAGGATGCTTCCTGCAGTCACCAAAGTGCTAGATTTTCAATATTTTACGAGACACATTGCAATACAAAGGGGTACATTTTTAAACTCTCCCCTTTTAGGTCAAACCCCAAAAGAGGTCACCAAAATGATCAAAGGGTACTTTTTCATGGAACTCCCAAATGTACATACCATCAAAATCTGGTGCACAGAAATAATTTGAAATGAATCTTCTAAAAAAGGTTTTGAAGATGCTTGCCAGTAGAACATTGTGCCTCACAGCTATATCAGAAAAATCCATTCAAGTTAAATTAATATATTTGGCCAGACAGCTATATTAAAATTCTTGTTGTTTTTTCTGTAATAATGGTAACCTGTGGTATGACTAGCCCTCTTCAAAAATCTGTATCGTTTTTGCCTTCTTTTGCCTAGGGTGCATCATATGGTTTTGATTTCAATAAGCTGCATTGGGCTACCTCATTAAAACAAACACTTATGCAAAACAAAAGGCTGTGTATCATGACACAGTGTATGTAAGCCAGCTTTGAAGACTGCAGCGTTTCAAAGTGTGTTTCAAAAGGAGAACGTCCATCTACCCAGCCACTTGTATTTAACATTTGTGCATGATGTCAGAAACATTCAGTGCTTCATTAGATCCTACAGCATGGGCAAGTGTTCAAAATAATACAGACTGCAAACGAGCAAGAATGCTAGTAGAAGGGGGGCAGGAAAGTAGTAGGAGAGCATTTCTTTCTCTCTCTCTCTCTCTCACACACACACCACACACACACTTGTGTAACAGGCATTAGGTTTCTATATCCCCAAGAAAATTTAGTATCTTTTGTCTGCACTGCTGGACAGCTCCGCTTTTTCTACAATTGAACATAACACAAGGAAAGCCCTTCCCCACACACAAAATTTTAAGGAGTCACCATGCCCCCATACCCCTCAAAACAGAAACATCTTTGGAATGGTCCCCTCTGCACACTCATCCCAAACAGCATTGCCTTCTGCATCTTTGCCATGTAGGCCTCTTTTTACAATGAAACACTGCTTATAGAGCAGTTCTTTTTCATGAAACTGAGGGTTCTGCTCCACATGAATTGTAGCCAATGCAATGGTGTAGGAAAGCAGCATATATTAAGAGCTGTAATTTTTGACTTAGAGAGAGCTGTTTTAGAATAGATCTCCTTATAGTGTCTGTGAGATGAGGCAGTACAACTTTTTAAAGGCTTTTTATAGTGCTTTGTCTACAGCCATGCCACCTCTGGCTTGAACCCTATCAGATCTCATAAGACAAGCACAGTGTGGTTTGGTAAATGCATTGATGGGATTTTTAAAAGGAATACACAGAATCTGTAAGAGGTGCACACTTTTCTTTCTGAGTCAGTTTGAACCAATGTACCACCAAGGTACTGAGGGAACTGTTGTGGTGGATGTTGTGACTCAGATTTTGAAAGATGCCTAGGGGATTTGGATGCCCAGTCCCCATTAAATTTTAATGAAAACTGGGCATCCAAATTTCTTTGGGCTAGAGTGAGATGCCCTTATATTTATTATTATTTGTCTTGTGGTAGCACCAAGAAACCCTAGTCAGGGCCCCATTGTGCTAGGTGCGGTACTAAAACAGAACAAAAAGACAGCGGCCCTGACCTAAAGAGCTCTGATTAATATCTTGTAGGCACAAATTGTTGAAATGTGTGACTTTTCTGTGTGTACATTTTTGGTGGCTTGTTTATAAACTGTAGTGCTAAGGTTGATCTTTTTCATCTAAAGCCCTCAAACTGTTTACAAGGCAAATTACATCATTGCTACTACAGGCTTAACAGTGTTTACATCAGCTGGATTTTGAAAGATCATCAAGATGTAAAAGAATCTCAGTGGTTATCACAGTTGTTTAATGTGTTCCTGATGTTGATGCAATTTCATTATGTGTCAAAATACTTAGATTTACGCAGGCAATGATACAAATATTTGCATATTTTAAAGAATGTTAATTGTAGGGCATTTCTAACACACAGTCATTTTTGATCACTTTGAAATGAAGTTCATGACTCTGCAAGCAAATTAAGTAACTACTACTAGACAAAACTCAGTAGGACTTGTCAATTCCTTTAAAGCATGCTACTATTAGAGACACCAATGGTAAATCAATAATTCTGTACTAATTAATAGTACAGAATTACCTAGGAAGCCTGTGTGTTAGGCCCTTCATTAGAAAGAACTATTGTTGAGCAACATGTCCCAGTAATTTTAAAATCAGATACATTTTTATTTTAAGTCATTGACATAAAGATATAAATAGCTTAGTGCAGTGGTTCTCAACCAGGGGTACATGTGGTGGTATGCAGATGTCTTCCAGATTCCAGAATCATCTAGATTACTGTTTCTCAACCTGGGCATCATGACCCTCAGGGGGTCTTGTAACAGGTTAGGAGGGTCGCAAGTGCAGGGCTGGCATTAGGGGGTGGCAAGCACGGTAACTGCATGGGGCCCATGCCACGAATCTAAGGTGCCCCACAAATCTATGTTACATGCTTCAGCCCCAGGAGGTGGGGCTCAGGCTTCAAACTCCTGAAAGAGATACAGTAATCTGGAAAGGTTGAGAACCACTGGCTAAATGCATTTGGAATCTGGGGGTGCAAAGAAGGAGTGTTTCAAAGTCTAGCCCAGTGTATGTCCTCCTACCCTCACAGAAGCCCTCATTCTTGGAAGTTCTGTCCCAAAAGAGGATTCATTCTGAAAATGACAGGGAATTGAGCAATGCCACGTTTGTTTCTGGATGAAGTGTTTATACACTTTCAGTCACCTATTCAAGAAACAACAATACCATGTGATTATGGGAACCAGTCATATAGCTTGATTACAGGATTGTAATTATCATAATGAATAGTTTATGAGCAATCCATAGACAGAAATTTGCTCACACAAAAATTTGAACAATTTCAGAGAGCAAATACATAGAAAATTGCTGTATGTTCATGGACTATTCACAAATAAGGGGAAAAAAAAATAAATTTACTGAATACATTGTTTGTCTCAAAGTGTTTGCCTAGAGCTAGCCTAAGCCCTCTCTCACCTGTTTCACGTGTTATCATCCTCTGGTTTAGTCTCGCTATCTCTTAATTTTAATTTAACAGTCCTTATTAAGGCAGATTTTCAGTGTTCTTCTTACACTTAGAAGAGCATGCTTAGTCTCTCTATTCAAATTCAGCAATCTGAGTGCACAAAATACAAACTATATCTTTAAAAACAACTAAACATGTGTAATGATAGGTCTTGTTAAAACACAACGAAAGCAATTGAAGTAATGCAATTCACCATCTGTAAAGCAATAGTCATTCAGGGTGAAGTCCCGGCCCCACTGAAGTCAGTGGGCATTTGTATGAATAGCTAGGGTGAAATCCTGGCTCCAATGAAGCCAATGGCAAAATTCCAACTGACTGCAATGGGGCCAGGATTTCATCCTAGCTATTCATGCAAATGCTATTCCTTAACTAGGGAGACCATATTTCCCAAAGAGAAAATGGGACATCCCCAGTTGCTCACCCAAGGCCCCTCCCCCCATTCTGTTGCTGGCTGGAACCCCCCTCACAGCGAGGTTGTTGCCTAGTCGTTGGAACCCTGCGGGGCCCCTCAGGAGACTGCTGCCCAGTTGCTGGAATCCTGTGGGGGAGAGGGGAAATGATGGCACCCTGCTCCCCCTCCAGCCCTGCCTCCCCCTGCGGGGGGCTGGCATCTCCGCTCACCCCCTCCACACTGCAACTCACTTTTTTGACCAAAGTGGGCATTTGTCCCATTTGCTTTTACCAACTGATTAAGTCAGCGAGAGCAAACGGGATAAATGCCTCCTTTTGGGAAAAAAGTCAGGACGGCTGGGACAGGACTTAAAAATGGGACAGTCCTGGCCAAAATGGGATGTATGGTCATCTTATCCTTAACTAATAAGAAAGGATTTCAAATTATAATATTGGGAAGAGGTATTCAAAAGTGCCTAAGAGAGTAAGGCAGCGATCGATCCAGCGGGGATTGATTTATTGCGTCTAAATCGACCGGTGAGCGCTCTCCCGTCGACTCTCGTACTCCACCAGAATGAGAAGCGCAAGCGGAGTCGACAGGAGAACATCAGCTGTCGACTTACCGCAGTGAAGACACTGTGGTAAGTAGATCTAAGTACGTCAAGTTCAGCTATGCTATTCACATAGCTGAAGTTGCGTATCTTAGATCGACCCCACGCGGTAGTGTAGACAAGCCCTTAGGACCACAAGCCCATGGTGCTTGATTCCCTTAGGGTGTATGGAAAATCCCACCCCTCAAGACTAAGTTAGGATCCTAAATCGTAACGTAGGCACAGATTTTCAAAAAGTATGCAAATATCCCAGTGAAGGCAATGGGAGCTTTGAAAACAGAACACTTATATTTAGGTGTCTAAATATTAATTAGGAGCCATATTTAGGCATAACATTTTGGCCATAAACTATAGTACATTGTGGGAAGAGGAGAATGCCTTATCCCATGAAAAATGAGCACATACCATGAAAAATGAGCATATCCCTTTCCTCTGTTCTCTTCCTCACTTAACACAGGCAAAAACGACAATGTAAAGCCCTGATCCCGCAATTAGATTCACACCAGCCCAGGAATACACTCATCTGGATCTGAGTGCAGAGCTCAGTCTTTAGGGTTCAATGCTGCAAGAGGCTGGTGGTGGCGTTGAGGAATCACTGGGTGCTTAAGTGCTTGCAAGACATCTGCTTTACTCAAAGTTTGGTTCTAACAACAAGAGCTGCAGGGTGCCCCACCCAATCTCCATTTGGGAAGCTCAGCCTTTAAAGGCACAGAGCCCCCAATACCAGATTGCTTACTTCTGCTAGATCCTTAGTGCCATGAACTCCCACTGCAATCAGTGGCAGTGGAAGACACTCAACAAGATATGGGAATGCTCTGCATCTTGCAGAGTCAATCTCTTAATCACTTAGACCTTGATCCTGCAACATACTCCATGCTGCATTCATACCAAGCGGCCTCTGTGTAGGCATAGAGCTCTGTTTGTGCTGAGTTCATTGCAGGTTCAGGGCCGTAGTCAATCAACTTGCTGGATTACTTCCAAAAAACATTGGCATACCCACCATCTACCAAAAAGCATAATTACATAATCCAATTCACTTGTGAACAGGCAAGAGGCATTAAAGTAGGTCTCATGTGACTATCTTTTTACTGTGAGATGTTAATCAATTTTATTAATAATTTATTTTTTTAAAATCATAATTATTTCCTCCTCTGGGTTTCCTAGTGCATTCTGTCTATGTTGTGTCTATCCCGTCACAGGACAGAACTCTTTTTGCAGGGCAGGGAACTCTGTATTTTGTGCAGGTATCACCCCTGCCACTCTGGGGTCACTACAGTCCTGGTGGAGCTTCCTCATCCCCCCACCATGTGGCTTGGGGGGAAATTGCAGAGAGCTGCTGGCCAAAGACTGGTAGAACCAGAAGTAGCCTAAGTCAGGACCTCTGGATTGCTGAACATTCCAGTCAAATGGAAGAAGTTCCATTTGTAGAAAGTTCTTTGACTTTCTCCGGCCACTGCTGATTGGCTATTTGCACCAATCTTTCCTACCACCTCACAGTGTACTCTTTCCAGTCAGCTGATCTCTTCTGAAGTCAACACACCAATAAATAAATCATGCAACTAAATGTGATGCTTGCCATCATCACATTGCTTACTCTGCCTGTGTGTTCTATCCCTTCCCCCACCTATTTAGACAATACTTTCTCATTGTTTCCTTGTACTCCCCTATCCAACTGTCCATGCCCATCTGTTATCTCTTGTCTTAGACTTATACAGATGCCCCCCGGGTTATACAAACCCGACTTACGCAAATCCGCACTTATGGAAAAAGTTCCATGAGCTAGAAATAGGAAGGTGGGGGTTTTTTGGTTTTTTTTTTTTTTTTTTTTTTTGCGTAATTGTCGGGTATACATTTCCGACTTATGCAAAATTCGAGTTACACAAGGCGTTTCAGAACGGAATGCTTGCGTAAGTTGGGGAGTGTCTGTATTGTAAGCTCTTTGGGGCAGGGATTGTCTTTTATTCTGTGTTTGCATAGTGCCTAACACAATGAGGTCCTGGTCCATACCTGAGGCTACTAGCCACTACAATAGAAATAATAAATTATAAAAGTGTGTGTATTATGCAGCACTGAACACATTATCAGATCTTAATAAATAATAATAAAATAATAATAATAATAATATGCTCAACATCTCCTAAAGAATTCATCATCTTTGATTAGCTTCTTTAAACAATGAGCTAATCAGTTCTCACATTTCTTGAAATATTTCTTATGAAGTTTTATTTTGTTTATAAATGTAACTATATAGGAATATGAGGTCAACCTTTAAATACTTCCACATCGATACAACCTAAAACGATGAAACCCAAACCTTCAGTCACCACTTGAAGATGAAGATCATTACTACTGGCCCCTAGAATGAAACTGACATGTAATTATTAGGGCTGTTGATTAATCGCAGTTAATTCACGTGATTAACTCAAAAAATTAATTGAGATTAAAAAATTAAATGTGATTAATCGCACTGTTAAACAATAGAATACCAACTGAAATTTATTAAATATTTTGTTTTTCTACTTTTTCAAATATATGTATTTCAATTACAACATAGAATACAAAGTTTACAGAGTTCACTTTATATTATTTTTATTACAAATACTTGTGCTATACAAATGATAAAAGAAATAGTATTTTTCTAGTCACCTCATACAAGTACTGTAGTGCAATCATTTTATCATGAAAGTGCAACTTACAAATGTAGGTTTTTTTGTTACATAACTGCACTCAAAAACAAAAACTTTAGAGCCTACACGTACACTCAGTCCTACTTCTTGTTTAGCCAATTGCTAAGAGAAATAAGTTTGTTTTCATTTACAGGAGATAATGTTGCCCACATCTTAGTTACAATGTCACTTGAAAGTGAGAACAGACATTTGCATGGCACTGTTGTAGCTGGTGTTGCAAAATATTTATGTGCCAGATGCGCTAAAGATTCATATGTCTCTTCATGCTTTGGCCATTGTTTCAGAGGACATGCTTCCATGCTGATGATGCTTGTTAAAAAAGTAATACGTTAATTAAATTTGTGACTGATTTCCTTGGGGGATAATTGTATGTCTATTGCTCTGTTTTACCCGCATTCTGCCATATATCTCATGTTATAGCAGTCTTGGATGGTGACCCAGCACATGTTGTTTGTTTTAAGAACACTTTCACTGCAAATTTGACAAAATGTAAAGAAGATACCAACGTGAAATTTCTAAAGATAGCTACAGCACTCGACCCAAGATTTAAGAATCTGAAATGCCTTCCAAAATCTGAGCGGGGTGAAGTGTGGAGCATGCTTTCAGAAGTCTTAAAAGAGCAACACTGATGTGGAAACTACAGAACCCAAACCACCAAAAAAGAAAATCAACCTTCTGCTGGTGGCATCTGACTCATGATGATGAAAATGAACATGCGTCGGTTCGCACTGCTTTGGATGATTATCACCATGGATGCATGTCCCCTGGAATGGTGGTTGAAGCATGAAAGGACATATGAATCTTTAGTGCATCTGGCATGTAAATACCTTGCTACACTAGCTACATCAGTGCCATGCAAACACCTGTTCTCACTTTCAGGTGACATTGTAAACAAGAAGTAGGCAGCATTATCTTCGGTAAATGTAAATAAACTTGTTTGTCTGAGCAAATGGCTGAACAAGAAGTAGAACTGATTGGACTTGTATGCTCTAAAGTTTTACATTGTTTTATTTTTTAATGCAGGGTTTTTTGTACATAATTCTACATTTGTAAGTTCAACTTTCATGATAAAGAGATTGCACTACAGTATTTGTATTAGGTCAATTGAAAAATACTATTTCTATTGTTTTTTACAGTGCAAAAATTTGTAATAAAAAATAAAGTGAGCACTGTACATTTTGTATTCTGTACTGTAATTTAAATAAATGTATTTGAAAATGTAGAAAACATCCAAAATATTTAAATAAATGGTATTCTATTATTGTTTAACGGCACGATTAATCATGCGATTAATCACAATTAATTCTTTTAAACTGCATGATTAATCGTGATTAATTTTTTTAATTGCTTGACAGCGCTAGTAATTATTGATTCTATCATCACTTTGCAGTCCCTACACATACTAAACAGAGAGTTTCTTATGTTCATTTCAGTGAGGTATTTCAGAAAACAATCCTATGAGACCTTTGCCTCTGGACAGAGGTCTCTATATCAGCCTGGGTGTGTAATGGGTTTACACCTACACATATGTGACACAGATCCTTAACATCAATGTTCAAGTAGATTTTTTTCTTTTTTTGCAAACTATTTGCCTGTCATAAATGAAATAATGCCTTAAGTTCTACCACATGCAGAGTGAGATAGATAGAGGAAATTCTACCGCCAGCCAAGTAAGTCACACTTTTGGCTCTAGAACTATTTTCCTGGGTCTATAAAGCCAAAAACTCAAATACTAGCAGTCCTACTGCTATAGGCAGGAATTCCAAGATTGAATTCTCATTAAAATAAAGTCATTTTAGCTCACTCAAAACGCACACACACAAACTAGATTGTAACGTTTACACTAACTGTAAAGCATACAATAGTGAGCATACATACTACATGAACATCAGTCAGGAGAGGAACAAAGAGTGATTCGTTCATCAAGATCACTAGCAATATACAATAAAGCATCTGAAATCATGAACTCACCCTCCAGTTTCTTGCGGGGGCGGGGGGGGAGAAGGGAGCTTATATGCACCTATCCTATTCAACACAACTCCACTCACTGTGTGATGGTCCTCATTCTTGAAGTGTCTCGCAATAAAAGCCTTCAGAAGAGGACAACTAGATCCAGTGGAAAGTTCCTGGATTATAGGAACACTGAGACTAAAAATATGTTTTGGAGATCTTTCTGTCATGTCATATATTTTACTAGATCATAAGACTTTGCATACTTTTTAGAATAAAAACATCATTGCTGAAAGGGAATTGTTGATTCATTTCCTCAGAATGCAATTTTCCTTAGCATAGAGCACAAAGTTTGTAGCATCTATGCAGACCAGACCAAATCGTTCAGTCCTAAACTAAGGCAAATATCCCATTTATTTTAATGGGAGTTTTGATGAAGTGAGAAGTGAGTTAGAACTGCAGAACTGACCCAGTATTTGCAGATATTTGAATGGGATCACAAACAAAAACAAAATAGCCCTCTGCAAACTAACAATCCAACACTATCTTGGATGCCTAAAATACGAAATCACAAATTTCTTGCATATCTTAAAACAGAGACAAAGCCAAAAACTATCAAAGTGACTATCATGGCAGTTTTTGAAATCTATCCATAGAACTTATACAATCTTTAGTGCATTTATCCTCAACACCCAGGCAAGTTAGGGAGCATTGATATCCCCATTTTACAGACGGGACTGAGGCACAGACAGACTAAGGGCTTGTCTACGTTACCCGCAGAATCGACGGACAGCGATTGATCCAGTGGGGGTCGATTTATCGTTTCTAGACGCGATAAATCGACCGCCAAGCACTCTCCCGTTGACTCCGGTACTCCACCAGAGCAAGAGGCGCAGGCAGAGTCAATGGGGGAGCATCAGCTGTCAACTCACTGCAGTGAAGACATCGCATCACGGTGACTAGATCTAAGTACGTCGACTTCAGCTACATTATTCACATAGCTGAAGTTGCGTAACTTAGATCGATTTCCCCCCCCCCCAGTGTAGACAAGGCCTAAGTGACTTGCCCAAAGACACACAGGAAGTCAGTGACAGAGCAACCAACTGAATCCATGTCTCCCAACTCCCACGCTAGTGCCCTAGCCACTGGACCATCCATCCAGTCTTCTCATTATCAAACATTTTTTAATTAAAATCAACATAAAGAGGTCACCCTAGTTATGCCCCCTTCCTAGCCTCTGCGGTCTACTTTCTGGGCTGGGCTGCCCTTCCATGTGTTCACTTGGTGAAAGCAAGGATATGTCTACTTTGTTTTCTGTCATCTTAAAACGAGCCAATGTTGGCTCTGAATGGGGCCCCCTTTTTTTTTTTTTTTTTTTTGCAACGTGCTATAAAAGTGTGAAGCATTGTTAAGGTCAGACAGTGGCAGAGGTGAGAATAGGAGTCAGGACATTCTGAGCTGTGTGCTCATTCCTAGATGTTGGAGCCCTCTTCTTCTGGCAGCTGCTGCATAATTCACAAGTGGGAATTTGAATGGAAGTGGCTTTTGAAGTTCTTGAAAAACTTTATAAAGTGAAAAAAAATACTTAGGGACAGCTCGTCAGCTGGTGTACATCAATGTAACACCACAGAAGTCAATGACGCTAAATGCCAGTTTACACCAGTTGAGAATCTGGCCTTTAATGGGAAACGTCATCAAAAATGTTGAAATCTGTATAATTGTTCCAATTTAGCAGAAGTTTTGCAGTTTAAATTATTGTTGAACGCTTGCCATGTTAGACCCCAGAACTGGCTCCATTTCAGTGATGAGTGAAGTGATTCCTATAAAAATAGTTTGTAAAGCAATCTGGGATTCCTTCAGGATAAAAACTACACTATAAATGTAAGTTATTCACCATATATTGCAAATAGCCAAGAATGCTTTGCCTCCTTGTCTGCAAAAATTTCACATCTGTAGGAGGCATACGAATACTAGTTAGCAATGATACCATCAATGTAAATAATGAGGTTGTGAATTTGAACCCCTTTAAGAGAAACTTGGTTCTCTCTTTTTTTCGAAGAACTGATTCACATGTATTTACTTAGGCTCAGCCAAGCACTGACACAGCACTAAAGCAGAATATTCCAGACTCTTAACATTACAGGATGGTTATATATGCTTTCTAAAATTGCTTGTAAACCTATAAGTACTAGTGAAATGAAAATTACTATACAAAATAGAGTTCTGTAACTTTTAAAAGTATCATGTCCCATGAGACCAAAAGCTACATTTTTCACATTCCCCAGGAATCATGAAAACACAGCTGCCATCTTGAATTTTGTAAACCTAAAGAGCTAATTCCTGTGGCTTTGAAAGCATCACTTTGTATTAGAACCACAGATTTTATTGTTCAAAACACATTTTAAAACTGTAAAACTTGCCATTGTGATTACTCAGATGGACCTAATCCAAGATAGTAGCTGTAAATACATTTGGTGGGATTTTTCACCATCTATTTTATTGTTATGGCTGAGGGTAGCAAGTGTCTATTCCTTTTCAATATAGAGGCCCTTAAAGAGTGAATATCTCTCTCCACTACAGAAGCAGTCAGCCTATATGTATGCAAGTCATTTAGTGTCAGATTCAGGAAAGAAGTATTTGCAAAGAACAAAGGGAGACTGAGCTAGAGAGGGCTTCATAACTAAAGACCTTACCTAAGGGACATCATGAACAGATAGAACTAATCAGAGATAAGGTTTCTCACTGTAGAAAGTGAAAATCTTTACTCTAAATCAAGAAACATCTTAGAAGGATGATGACATTGAGTGGGCAGTTATAGCCATATAGCCTCACTGATTCAAACCAAATTGAATAACATGGATGATCTGATTCAAATCACTTCGGTTGAACAGATGTAATCAAAAGCAGAATTTGGGATGGTCTGCATAAACGAATAGTAATGGAGACTGTTTGAAAGAAAAGTGTGGTATCAGAATTATGTAGGTTTCTTAAGAAAAGAGATGATATTGGAGCACAGGTTAGCTTGGGAGACTGGAAATGGGACACATAGCCTTCCACAACGTTATTTTAAATCCAGCTTAGTTCAGTATTGATCAAAAGTTGTTACCAGCAGATGGCTGGCTATTCACTGGCTTATACACAACATGCATGTGACAGTCTTGGATCAGTTCCCAATGAACAGGTATCTAGATCTCAGAAACCGCCACTGTAATTATGCCCACTGTTGGCAAACATAGTATAGATAAAGAGACAGAATTATCCTTTCACCCCTGCCAATGTTTGTTCCAGGTCAGGAGTGAAGCATACTGGCAGAGCAAGTAGAGTTGGCCTGAAAAATGGAAATCCCTTTCTATAAAACAATTTAACATGGGGGGGGGGGGAGAGATAATTGTCCCAACCTAGGACAAAGTGTCAAAATGCAATTTAAAAAAAAAAATTTTTTTTGTAGGAAGAATTTTCAAGAAAAAAAATCTATTTGGGAGAACAGAAGCAGAATTTTTCAGTTTCCCCACTGCCCACTAGAAATTGACAAGAGCCTTCCAGCTCAGCTGCTGAGGAGGCGGAGAACTGGCATGTTCAGCCTTCTCACCTGCCCCCAGCTCTGCAGCTGGAGATGCTGAGTGCCCGGGCTCTCCGCCTCTCTGGGCCCAGGGCTAGGGAGAAGGCTGAGAATTAGAGAGCTAAGGAGTCAGAGCACTCAGTCTTAGCAGCCCTCTGGGAAAACTTGCCAGTTTCACGAGGCAGAAGATGAAATTGACAAGAACCTTCCAGGCCTGCACTCGGGGAGCCATTATTTCAATGTTCCCAAAGGAAAATAAAAAAAATTTCTGAAAAAACGAAATTTTAAAAATTTAAAGTTTCAGTTTTACAAAAAGGGCATATTTGTTGGGAAATCATTCTGATGAACAAATTTTGACCCGCTCCAACAGCAATGCTAGGAAGCTTGCACTGCCACTGACTGCTCTGTATTTGTTCTGTGGATACATAGAGAACTTCAGTCTCCAATATTGTCAGTCTGGTGTCTTTCCTGAGCACTGAAGTCAGACACAAATAAAGACACGCTATCCAAGTGGACACTTCATACTGGAAAAAAAAATCCTGTGGGAGCCACAAGTAAACCTCAAAGCTCATTTTAAAAGACATTCTATAAGATCACATGAGAACCTGGCCAAACAGGTTACAATAAAAAAAAAAAAAACTAAAAGAAAAATTGAGGTTATAAGTTAAGTTGATTATGGATGCAATTTAGCCTTGGGTTACTAATATGTCACAGAACAGCAACTAATCAGTACTTTTGTTTTATATCCCACTTCTCTATTCCTGAACCCATAGAAGTAAAATAGATCATTTTTATAGGGCTAGGAGACAGCAAATGCAATCAGCTGGGAACATACTGTAAAAATACCTCAAATGATTCACTGATCATCAGAATTCTCCTCTGCATCAAACTGAGTCCAGCATATCTTCATATTTAAAAAACAACACTATACAAGTATGATTCTCTGTAGCAGTAGCTAGTTCCATACCCATCCCACTCAACAAATCCATTAACAACCCAATAAACACAGAACAGACAATGATAGTGGCATCAACAGTAAGTATGGCATTATTATTATGATTATTTATCAGGTGCAACTGCAGTATGTGGGTGAGTGACTGAGTGCACTGGTCTAGGTAGATCCACAGGGTACCCATCTATTTTACTTCCCTGGAGCTCCGGTCAGAAATGTAACATTGCATATAGCTGCATTACATTCTGAAGCTTCCCTTTTCTGCCCCCTACACACACTACAGCTGGCCTCTCCATTTAAGTGGCAGCATGGTTCCACTGGAGCCCTTAAGAAAGTCTCCTATTGAGAAGAATACGCACTCATGGAGGGAGGTTAACGTCCTGTCATGAATTAAAAGCTGGTTTAACAAAGAGTAGGAGGCCAACTTTGAATATGGAAGGAGGTTAACAGTGGTGTGCCCAAAGATCTGTATCAGAATCCATGTTTAATATAGGTTTCAGGGTAGCAGCCGTGTTAGTCTGTATCCTCAAAAAGAACAGGAGTACTTGTGGCACATTTCTTGAAATCCCAATAAGGTGTATGCAGGGCTCAAATTGTTTTATCCAATGTGGGTTATTTTGCACTTTACCTTCAATTTCATCTGTCCCCATGTTGCCCTATCACCTGGCTTTGTGAAGATTTGGCCTTTGGAATTTCCTCACAGTTCATTTAATTTTGACTAACCTGAATAACTTTGCGTCATCTCCACATTTTTGCTACCTCACTGCTCACTTACTTTTCCAGATAATTAGTAAATATATTAAACAATACCAGTCTTAGGGCTAGTCTACACTGGCAATGCTAAAGCACTGCCGCAGCAGCGTTTTAACATGGCTTGTGTGGTTGTGGTGCAGCAAAAAACCCACCTCCACAAGAGGCGCGGCTCCCAGCACTGGTGCACTGTTTACACTGGCACTTTACAGTGCTGAAACTTGCTGCGCTCTGTGGGGGGGCGCGAGGATGGGGGGAGGGACGGGACGGTTGCACACCCCTGAGTGAGAAAGTTGCAGCACTCTGTTGCTGCTCTCTAGTCCTCCGGATCACTGGTTCTAAAACTATTGTACTGGTGACCCCTTTCACACAGCAAGCCTCTGAGTGCAACCCTCTTATAAATTAAAAACACATTTTAATATATGTAACTCCATTATAAATGCTGAAGGCGAATTGGGGTTTGGGGTGGAGGCTGACAGCTCCTGACTCCCCAGGTAATAACTTCACGACCCCCTAAGTGGTCCCCACCCCAGTTTGAGAATCCCTGCTCTGGATGAGTAACGAGTGATTGACACGTACGTGTGTGTGTGTGTGTGTGCGTGTGTGTGTGTACGTACCAGGTCCTGGTGACTTATTGCTATTTAATTTATCAATTATTCCAAAGCCTCCTCTGTTGATAGCAGCAGCTCAAGTAAAACAATATAAAGGGAGCCTCTAGAACCCAACTACATGAATTCATTTTACCTCTAAAACACAGAGAGAGCGAGAGCGAGAGCACCATTCCAACAGCCCAAACTGCAAACTGTATGATTTATGGATATCTGCCACATGAAACCAAAAGGGAATTCAAATGACTCAAAGCCATTTCATTTCCCTGGTTCAACATATGATACCACGTCAAACCTCTTTGGTAATTATCACAATTTATAAAAGATTTTTTTTTCAGACTGTAAGTGTAGGTGTACTTTGTTCAATTATAGCGGCTCCGATTCTGCTGTCACCTGTTTGTGTGTGTAATCCCAGTTGTCTGCAGTGGGAGCAATGTGCTTTAGGTGAGGGCAGAATTTGGCCCAGTGCAGATAAACATTTGATTACATAATATCACAGTTAACTGGGTATCATTCCAAAAGTTACTGTCTCAGATATTATATATGCTCTATTTCAACCACAAGTTATCAGGCCAGATGCAGGGATAAAGTGGATCAAACTCTATGGCCTGTGTTATACAGAAGAGCAGGACTAGACGATCACCAGGACTGCGGATGTGTCACGGCATTTTTTAATCAAAAACCACAGTCATGGTAAGTTTAGTAAAGTCAAGGGTTTTGTGATTTTTGATTTAAAAATGCTGAGACAAATAAAATTCAACTATACATTGTTAAAATCATAGGCCAATATCCTTCTCCTCCTCCTCACCCCGCCAAGGGGGAACCAACCAAATGCAGCAACACCCTCTGACCCGGCCCTGAAGCCTTAATCCCAGCATGGCCAGAAGGGGAGATCCGGCGGAGGGGAGTCCACCCTGCACTCAACTCGCAGCAGCAGCTCCGGCGGCTCCTGTTCTATAGGGCTGTGCCCAGCTCCCTGCTCTGGGTGCGGCGACCTGGTGCACGGGGTCGCAACACCATTCAGGTTTGGCCTGGCTGCCTGAAAGTGTGGCTGGGTCAAACTGGAGCAGTATTATGACTCCATGCACCAGGAGCAGGGAGTCGGACTCAGCCCTGTAGGACAGGAGCCGCAGAAGCTACCGCTGCCTGGTGATTTCTTAAAAATCATGGACACAAAGACAAGTTACAGACAAAGAGAAAGATCACAGTATCTGTATCATTTTTCCCACTGTGACAAACCTGCAGCCCTAATGATCACAAATGGCTTCCTTTAGCCTTAAAATCTATGAAATAACTGTGATGACTTTCAGAATTAACCTGTATTTTGTATCTCTTGGTTTAAATAAAGATAACTGCAGCCAGCATGCAACCAAAGTTTCAAGTCCAAATACATGTGTGGCTAGCCTCCTTAAAGCACTTCTTGCCTTCCCGCCCCCACTCCATTTTATTAGCACTTTCAATGGAATCCATGTGGAAAAAGCAGTTCAGGATGGACAATTCATGTGTGTGCCATGCTTTGCACACGATAAACCTGTTGCTGTGCTGCTGCTCCTGGAATTTTTAAAGGAATGACAGTATTGTAATTATATCTTCCGCCAGAAGCCTGCAAAATCTTCACTAATTCTAGACACCTGCAAAATTTGTTAAACAGAGGGGTGGAGGTAGCGGTGAATGTATGTGAAGGAAGCTACTATTCATGTACAAACAGGAAGAGCCAATTCAACATAACTCAAACTAGAAAAAGGCATTTAAGTAAGGCATTGGAATAACAAAAGGGCGTCAACGGACAGATGGGGGCACACGCAATAGGCACAGGAGACTACATTGCTGGGAATAAACAATGTGAAATTTTCAACGAGACTCCAAAGCCACATGAAACTTGGGGTTAATTGCAAACCCAAGCCTTGAATTGCCAGTGGCTGTGCAAATAGGTTCTCCTTATCAATGAAGAGGGGTCAAGTTTTAGGTACTGGGAAGGGGAATTATGGTTTGATACTAAATCTAAGCAAAATTCAGTGAGTTAAGCACTGAACCAGGCAAAACTGTGGTACCCTTTTGGATGGTTTTGATAAGCATTAGCGTGGTACAAATGTAAAATCAGATAATCCCTTGAGAATCCTTCCTGAGAATGCAACAGCCTCAGATAGATGATTTGAGTCTGTTAGCAAGTTTGACAGCGTCATAGGAATTTTCCAAAATTAAAGAGACCTTTCAGATACTTCTCAACCCAGTTTTCCCAGTGATGGAATAGGATTAGCACCTGGATGAAGAGCAGCTGGTGAAACCAAATCCAGGTCTGAGAGATATGATGGGCAGAGGAAAATATCTTAACATAAGAACATAAGAATGGCCATACTAGGTCAAACCAATGGTCCATCTAGCCCAGTATCCTGTCCTCTGACAGTGGCCAGTGCCAGTTGCTTTAGAGGGAATGAACAGAGCAGGGAGATTTTAAGTGATCCCGTGTCATCCAGTCCCAGCTTGTGGCAGTCTGAGGTTTAGGGACACCCCAAAGCATGGAGTTGAGTCCCTGCCCATCTTGGCTAATAGCCACTGATGGACCTGTCTTCCGTGAACTTATCTAGTTCTGTTTTGAACCCAGTTATACTTTTGGCCTTCACAACATCCCCTGGCAATGAGTTCCACAGGTTGGCTGTGCGTTGTGAAGAAGTACCTCTTTTTGTTTGCTTTAAACCTGCTGCCTATTGATTTCATTGGGCAACCCCAGGTTCATGTGTAATGTAAAATGGTAAATAACACTTCCCTATTCACTTTTTCCACACCATTCATGATTTTATATAGACCACTATCATATCCTCCCTTAGTGGTCTCTTTTCTAAGGTGAACAGTCCATCTTTTTAATGTCTCCTCATACAGAAGCTGTTCTATACCCCTAATAATTTTTGTTGCCCTTTTCTGTATCTTTTCCAATTCCAATATATCTTTTTTGAGATGGGGAGACCAGATGGCCCCAAGTACTTGTGGTCCAGCTTCATGGATGTACACGTGGATCACAGGTTTTGGGTGGACAGCCAAACCTTATCCCCTACCTTGAGGTTGGGGATTGGCTGACAGTGTCGGTTGGCATGGCACTTGTACGCTGTCTTCACCTCTTCTAATTGGTTCCTGAATTCTTGATGTACTTGGAGGATGTGTGCAGGAATATAGTTGAAGTATTAGCATCCAAATATTCGGGTACATCACTCATAAAAGGATATTCTAAGAGTAGCTTGTGGAAAGCAAATATAGCACTGAGTGTAGATTGTCCCTCAGTAATTAAGAATTTAGGATAGGTTCTCCCTCAGTAAATACAATCAATCAGAGAAGTATTTCAATTACTTTCCCAACTTCGCTTCTCGACGGCATTCCAGCTCATCTCTCCTGGTATTGCTGATGTCCAGTGATGTACTCTAAATTAATGTCCCTGCCGACGATGATAGCTGTCACTGTGTGTGGGTCCATAGCCAGCCTTTCAGGATAGATCAGGGGTTCCTAAACTTGGTTCGTGGCTTGTTCAGGGTAAGCCCCTGGTGGGCTGCGAGACGCTTTGTTTACCTGAGTGTCCGCAGTACAGTCACTCGCAGCTCCCAGTGGCCGCGGTTCACCATTCCCAGCCAATGGAAGCTGTGGGAAGCGGCGCGGGAACTCCTAAGTGCACTTAGGAGTCCCGGTTAATTTTATGGACCAGGATGCACAAGAGACTCAAAAAACTGGCGTGAGTGGGGCCCATGCCAGTAAGGTGGGTCTATAGCCTTTGCATTGGGCTGCTCAAACTGTAGCTGACCAGGCCATGGGCAGTCAGGCCTAGTAGTGGAAGCAAGTGTTCACCTGCTGGCAGTGGTGCAAGTATGGTGATACGGTACAGTACGCCATACTAGTAAGGTATTTATTGCGGGTACGGCATACAGGAAAGACACAGGAGGAGTCCACCCCCAACCCCGTCCTCAGCCCTTCCACGGAGCTGCGTCACCTCCGTCTGTACAGCAGCCCCACCGGAGGACAGGGCTGGGGTGGTGGTGCTGGGAGCAGTGCTGCCACACCAGAGGAGCTGCCGGCGTTCTGCTCCTTTCCCCACTGCGGTTCCCAGTGGGGAAAGGAGCAGAACGCCGGCAGCTCCTCCAGCGACTGTACCGCCCCCAGCTCCGCCCCACTCCCATCCCTTTCCTCCAACAGGGCTGCTTTTCAGATGGAGGAGACGGAGCTCCGTGGAAGGGCAGGGCTGAACCACGGGGCTCTCCCGGGAACCACAGCAGGGAAAGGAGCAGAACATGGGGCCGTCAGGCAGACCCACATCAGCAGCTCCTCTGGCACAGCTGTACTAAATTTAAATAAATTAAATTAAAAATTAAAAATGTTAAAATTAAATAAAATAAAGATACTGCCCCCAGCCCTTCCACACAGCTGCATCTCCTGAGTCCTCCTGCCTGGGGTCTGGACAACAGAAGTCCCCGGTGCAGAGGGAGAAGGACAGATTGCCCCAGGTAACGTGGGATGGATGTAGATCATGGAGAGAGCCAGGGGGCCCTGGGCTGGGTGCAGGGAGGAGTCACGTGGGGAGGTCACATGCCCCCCCCCCCTTTGTGTCCCTCCCACGAGTGCAGCGTACCAGCAAGAAATGATTTCTACTTGCACCATTGCCTACTGGGTAGAGCTGGGTTCAAGGTGGGCAGAGTCCAGGAAACAAGCCAAGGGTCAGTACCAGAGAGAGACAGAGAAGCCAAATGCCAGAGCCAAAGGGTAAACCGGAGTCATAAGCCAAAGGCACAGATGGGGATTGAAGCCAGAAATCTGAAGCCAGAGGAGAGCAGGGGCTGGAGCAGAGCAGGAGCAGGGACTGGAACAAGGGCTGGAAAAAAGCAGGAGCAGGGAATGGAAGCAGGCTGAAGTAGAGACTGGAACAAGGGCAAGCACAGCTGAGGTCATGCAATACGTTGAGCAACCAGTGATCATGGCCACTCCGACAGTTCCAAGGCAGTGTAGCTGGACTAATTGACTGCCTAGTAGTGAAGCCAGTCAGGGAGCAGGCCAGCAGCTGGCCCTAACTGGTCTGGTCCCTGACAGCATCCTACTTACCTCTACAGGTCATATGTTTCTATGAAAACTCTCAGAATGCTCAGCAAAATATCTACATCTGGAATTTTGGTTCTCGTTGAAATCACAAGACTTCTCATAACTCCTGTTTAACAGACAACCTAACTGAAAAAATGATACATGGACAATCTATGTAATTTTTGTTTGCTTATTGCAGCCATAGTTCTTTTTGTGTATTTTCTGATTGCCTTTCCACAGTAAATTGTAACCAACATGGATATAAAATAGCTCTGGTTCCCTCTGTCTGAAATTTTACCAAAATATGCTCTATGCAAGTTTTCCTATACCTGGGGGGTCTCACTTTCTCTAATAACAGGAAGTACAGCAGCCTCTTCTTATCAAGGACTGGTGAACGTGAGGATAGTAACATTTGAATGTCAGAATCAATTTATGTAAATATTGCATTCCTGAGGCCTCATAGAAGATTTACAGTCAAGATGAGCAACCACACAATTTATCTCATTAAAGTAATGTTGATTCACAGATGCTCGCCCTTTCTTTTGTGATTATCATTTCAAGCCAATAGTGCATGGCTTTTGCTATTACTGAACCTTCTGAAGTCAGGATCCTGCAAAGAGCTCCATGCAGGTGGGTTCTGTCCCTCACCCCATGAGTCCCACTGAAATCAATGAGGCTCTGCATCCCAGTGCCCATGTGGAACTCACTGTGGAAGCACATCCACAGAGACCACGCATAACAGAGAGAAAGCCAAGACTTGTCTTCTTGTAGTGAGGGGGCATAGTCTCCCCCTCTCCCACGACTGACGGGGAGAGAACCATGACCGCCCCCTGATGGGCAGAACTGGGACACCTGCGGCTGCCCCGCTGGAAGCAGAGGGACAGGACAGGAACTGGAACTATAAAAGGCAGGCCCTCCAGCTCAGTCAGGGCAAGGAGCAGGACCTCTCTCTGCTACCCCCCCCCCCCCGTCCTGCTGCTGGAGCCCGGACCTGACAGAGGCCACTATACTACCAGAGACCTGGAGGAGCTTCTGGAGCTGCCAGACACCAGGGACTTTGAGGAGCTGTTGGGGCTGCCACTAGCCATCTACCCCAGCAAGGCGAACGACAATCCTGGAATCCAGATACCCCCAGACTGGGAGCATAGGAAGGAGCCCAGGGAAGCCAAATAGGGTTCAGTTGTGTTACTGACTGCAAGCCAGCCAGCGCGTTGTGACCGGATTTCCCCGCTGACCCAGTGGCAGACCACTCCGCCACTATTAGGGCCCTGGGTTGGGATGCAGTGGAGTGGGCGGGCCTATGTCCTCCTACCACCCCACCATCAGGGGTAGCAGCCTCCCCATCTTTAGGCCAGGAGGACTGCATTGGTCTGACGCCCACCCAAGCTAGAACGCCAGATCATTTCGCTGACTCTCCCATCAGAGAGCTATCTCCCCTAGACTGCTGGGTTGCTCGGCCTAAGTGTAGGCCAGAGCCTTTAACTGATTGCTGCCCTTCCCAACTGAGGGCCTTGGACAGATAGACTCACTACTGCTCTGCCTGACAGCAGGCCAGACCCCTTTAGCTGATTACGGCCCCATCCTGATTGAAGATGCTGGGCCTAGAGACGTGCCACAACCCTCCCTGACTGCAGGCCAGACCCATTAACTGTGTGCTGCTCTGCTCTGGCAGAGTGTCCGGGCTACCAGACCCAACTGCTGCCTGGCCTGGACTGAAAGCCTGGGCCGATTAACTGTTGGCTATAGGGTGACGAGATGTCCTGATTTTATAGGGACAGTCCTGATTTTTGGATCTTTTTCTTATATAGGCTCCTATTACCCCCCACCCCCGTCCTGATTTTTCACACTTGCTGTCTGGTCACTCTAGTTGGCTAATTTCTCCCTGAACAGAGTGGCTCTAGGAGCATTACAGCAAGGGGGCGTGGTCTCCCCCCTTGATTGATGGGGAAAGAACCACAACCGCCCTACACTTCTATAATAATTATTTGTGTGTATGCAACACATATTATACTTAGTAACTCAAAGCTCTTGCTTTCAAATTACAAATATATTACAAATGCCATCAGTAATTTAGTTTTCCATCTAATGGGGGAGGGGAAGTAAATTTGATTTATTTATTTATGTAAGCTTAAATTATGTTGATTTATTTTGATTGTCACTTCAAATATATTTCTGGATTAATAACTGACATATCTGAGTGAAAACAGAGGTCATGTTGGGTTAGGAATTGGTGGCGGGAGACCGGAAGAGATTCCAATAAGTTTTGAACATGTACTTTGTCAACTCTGGACCCAATTGGCAAAATAACACAAGTTATTCTTCAGTTTATTAGAGCTGATCTGAAACATTTTAATAAAAGTGTATGTCATTGTTTATCCTGAGGCATGCCAGTGTTAAAGCTGATAGGAAAGTTTAAGCTAAAGCTTAAGGAAAATGAATTTGTACTTGGAAGATGCACAGAAAGATACATTAATAATAACAACAATAAGCACTATGTCTAGAATTAGTAATAAAATTAAAAAACCCAGAGCATTCTTCAAAATTACACTATTGTATTTTTAAAAGTCTGGTAACCTTAATTTCATCACTGAAATTTGATTTCTTTTTAAAGATTTTTCCCTCACAGTCCTTGCCATAGGATCCATCCCAACATCTGGATAACAGAATCCATGCTGACAGACTAATGCACATGTGGAAGAGTGTGCCTGCTACTTTGCTGCTCCTCAGAACAGACATACTGTCTCTGTCTCCGTCTCTGACTGTCTGTGTCCCCTCTTTATTAAAAAAAAATAAGACTGCACATGTCTCTGGTGTGAATGTGACCAGCCTGCAATATTGCATTCTCTCTACACAGAATGTCTGGTTTAGGTGATACCAAGTGATCCCTACCCTAGCTTTGGATGTTTGCTGGATTATTAACTGGCACATCTGGCTCTCTCCCTAGGAGGGTGAGTTCTGCACAGCCGCAGGAATTTCTTTCATACACCATTTTTATTAGCTTTTCAAAAGAATAGGGATTACCACTGGAAAGGAAGACATCAAGGGCATTTGCTGGGATATAGGTCCCCTACCTGTTTACCACATAAAAAGAAATCTGTCTTTCTTTCTTAAGAATTAATATTTTTCACCTTTTATACCAGCCCTTATTGTTTCCTCATATTTGACAGGTCCATTTCATTGAGAAATGGCTCATGATTTGTGATCTTATGACAGCTGTAAGTAAAATGTGTTTTCAGAAAACCCTGAAGACAAATGAATCTAGAGATTGGGGCAATCTTAAAGTAGTCATCTCAGATACTGTTCTTCCCATGTAGACCAGACTTCTACAGACTTCACATCCACAGACTTCACAAGACAAAAATGAGATAGATTCAGTGGAAAGAGAGGAATGAAATAGTAGCTCAAGAAAGCACATTTGTTTACTTAGGGTTAGTCTACACAGGATAGTTACACTGGTATAAGATAAAATGTTAAAGCGCTATAGTTATATTGGTGTAACTCCACGCATGGATGCTCTTATGCAGATACAAGATGACCTTTTTCCAGCTTAGTTCGTGTCATTTTGGAAGTGGCTTAAAATAAGCTGAAAATAGCCACTCTTATACCGGAATAAGAGTATTCACATGAGCTAGGTCTACACTACCCCCCTGAATCGGCGGGTAGAAATCGACCTCTCGGGGATCGATTTATCACGTCCTGTCGGGACACGACAATCGATCCCCGAATTGGCGCTCTTACTCCACCAGCGGAGGTGGGAGTAAGCGCCGTCGACAGAAAGCCGCAGAAGTCGATTTTGCCGCCGTCCTCACAGCGGGGTAAGTCGACTGCGATACGTCGAATTCAGCTACGCTATTCATGTAGTTGAATTTGCGTATCTTAAATCGACTCCCCCCTGTAGTGTAGATGTACCCATGGGGGAATTATAACAATGTAACTATAGCACTTTAACTATACCTGTATAATTATACTGGAATAACTGGAATACTCGTAGCCCGAAGGAACCTTGAACTCTGTGTTCGTAAATGAAATTTTCCTCTGATCAAGTGGTTTTCAACCTGTGGTCCGTGCCACCTTAGGGGTCTGCAGAATATGATTTCCAACGGGATCCACAGCTCTATTTGAAAATTTGTAGGGGTCCACAAATGAAAAAAGGTTAAAAAATCGTGCTCTGATCTAACAGCTATCTTGTTCCATTGTTTCCTTATATTCACTCCCCAGTAGTCTGTCTCCATCTGTTGTCTCTTGTCTCATACTTAGATTGAGGGCCTGCTCCAGCTTTTTTGCTGCCCCAAGCAGCGAAGAAAAAAAAAAAAGATAAAACCGCGATCAGCGGCACTTCGGCGGCAGCTCTACCACGCCGCTTCATTCTTCGGCGGCAATTTGGCAGCCGGTCCTTCCCTCCGAGAGGGACCAAAGGACCCTCCACCGAATTGCCGCTGAAGACTCGGACGTGCCGCCCCTTTCCATTGGCCGCCCCAAGCACCTGCTTCCTGCGCTGGTGCCTGGAGCCGGCCCTGCTTAGATTGTAAACTCCTTGGGGCATGGAGTGTCTTTTTTTGTTCTGTCTTTGTAAAGCACCTAACACAGTTGGGTCCTGGTCCATGCCTGGTGTCCCTACAAGCTTCAGTTATATAAATAAATAATGAATAATAATAATATAGAGAACCACTCTTCATTATTTACCACTTCCCAATTTTAGTGTCATCTGCAAACTTCATCAGTGATGACTATGTTTTCTTACATAAAATGATGGAATAATAAAATCATATAAATCATGTGTGTCTCTAAGATGCATGTGGAAAATGCAAAGACCATTGACAGAAATCAGTTTTGAAATCTGCACACACAAAGATTGCACGCTTATCCAGCCAGGGGAAAGAAACAGACCATGTGATTTATCTGACCAGTGACAATCAAACAACACAATTAGAGCTGAGCCAATACTTTGTTTTGAACCAAAACTAAATGTTTTGATTTTTTTTTCTCAATGAAACAAAAACAACAACAACAACAACAACAAATAATTCTGGTTGAAAAAACATTTCCAATCATTTCATTTCAACATTTCTGAAATTTTTATTTTCAGTTTGGGTGGTTTTTGATTGGCACTATTAGCTAAATATGACCCAAATCTATGAAAGTTTCTGTGCCCCGAGATAATGCATTTTTCAGATGCTTGCAATGAACTGTTCACAATTAATCCAGAGTAAAAACCAAAATAAAAAAAATCACTAAATAAATCTGAATGAACAAATTCGAGAATGCTACACTCGGCTCATAGATGTTCTGGGAACAGAAAAAGCAGCTAAATTCACCAGATATTATGAGCTCTTTAGATTTATACAAAAGAAAACAGGGGCACCTTTGTAAAGCTCTAGGTGCCCAGTCATAAGTTGTAAAAACAAATAAAATTAAACAGCTAGCAGAACACAAAACTCCATTCGCCCCCACAATCGTGATCCCCCTTAAAGCCCATCACAGCAGCAATCCACTCTGCATTATTCTGTCAGCTCTAGTCTTGATGAAAGCATGCTTCATGTATTCCATGCATGTTAATGGAAATCCATATAGTTTTGTGTTGCTTGACTATAGTCTCGCATTATTACCTTCTCAATGCCACCCACCAGTTCTGCAAACAGATGCACCAGCACTGAGACCCATGAGGTGGATTTTTTTTCCTCCTTCTGCTTTTATTTAAAAAGAAGACATGGTGAAAGCTTCTTTAAAATGTTTTTAGGGGATACCTGCAGGCAACTTAATAGGAGGGCTTGCTTCTGTATCAACTGGCAACCTCTGTATAACTCCATCATATCATTCATGTTAAAACATGAGGCAGGACAACCAGTCAAATGGATAAATATGACCGTATATCAATTTTAGTTCATTACAATTTTTATACAAAGTAAAATGGGACATCCTTGCCATAAGCTACAAAAACAAATACAATCATACAGCCAACAGAACACAAAACTCCCCTCCCTATCCCCTGCAGATCTAACCCTCATCAAAGCCCAATCTCCACAACAGCCCATGCAGTAGAGGTTCCTTGCAGTGTGCCTTGAAGACCAGCAGACAAGGGCTATTTCAGACCAGAAGGAAGATTATAGCAGAGCTGAAGGCCCCTCACAGGGAATGTTCCACCACTGCACCCCCCTCCCTTTTGAATTAAGGGGAACTCCCCTCTCCTGATTGTAACTGGGCAATTGGCATATTGAGACAGGTGGTCTCTCGAAAAGAAAGGTCTCAGGCCATCAGGAGACACAGCATCAGATTTCCACTTCAGTTCAGGGCTTGCACTTATTTTGAAAGACTGTTTATAAATGCATCCTTCTTAGAGAGAAATCTAGAGAGAACTATGTACATTCAAACTCTCCTACTCCATGTGTTTAAGCTCTTCCCAATTAGAGGACTGTGGTCAAGTGACGAATTCTTATTCATTCTGGTTCCACTTCTGTACTGGCATGAGATCTTATGCATTTTGACCTATATGGCTATGTATTTAAAATTAAGGCACTGATTAAATGCCATTGGTAAAATTATCCCTGTTTTCTCTTTGATTTAAGTTATTAGCAATTTAAAAATCAATCTTGGAGTTAAATGTTTAATTATATAATTGCTTCTATTGTGTACATTTGTTATTTTGTATATTGTTATCATCATGTAATAAGTTAAAGTATATTTTCTTCTGTCTGAGTTAATGATGTCTGTTGAGAAGTATCATGCTCTGCTAGTGGACTGGCTCGAATGCTGCGAGAATACAGTTAAGGGAGAGAATTTTAAAAATGCAACTGGTTTTCTGATGCTGTAAATGCAAATCAGGCAGTTTCCTGCCAAAAGTTCACTTCTCTGTTTAGTTTTTCTAATGAAATCAATTTAATTGCTCTGCACTTGAAGCCTGATATAATCTTTCCCTTGACTTTGACTGATTTGGGATCAGCCCCTTAGAGTACGGTGCACAGAAGCCGGGAGGTGCACACCCGCGTAGCTGGGGCTAAAGTGCTAAAGAGAGCAGTGTGGCTGCATTTCATTGTGTGCCAGCTGCCCAAGTACATACCCAGAGAGTTGGGTGAGATTGCACTGAGGAGTCTAGCCCAAACTGCTGCATGTGCTGCTGCAGCCACATTGCTATTTTTAGTGCACTAGTCTGAGCAAAGCTAGCACATCTATCTACCCATGCTGGAAATGACACCTCTCAGCTGCTGTGTAGACATAAGCAGTCTTATTGACTTCAGTGTGCAGCCATGTGCCTGAGCAAAGACTATTTGTGTGAGCAAGGATTTAGAGGATCAGGCCCCATGGTAGAAGAGTTATGTGAGATATGCGAATGGTCACCTTCAGGGACCAAATGGTCTTTCCTATCCCTAAATGTTCCCTGCTCATGAGGAGTAGTAAGACATGTATGCATGCAGATGTGAGTTGTGTTTATTGACTCCTGATTAAAACAAATATACTACAACATATTCTTTATAAACAGGATCCCTAGTATTAAAGGTTTTCTACTGTTAGAAAACAGCAGTAGCTCTGCTGGATATAGGAATTCTAAAGTTATGTAGAATTCTTAGAGGGTATTATTCACATCTGTTACCTTTACCAGATTTTTGGTTCCTGGAAAACTTACACCCAGGATAAGGGTATGGTGAAACAAAAATTGTGCTGGTTCATCATGGAATAACCTTAATGAACCATATTTATTTCATTTAGTAATAGCATTTCACTTAAAATAATATTTTACTGAATTTGAAATAGCAGATTTCAATGTCTCGCAAAACCTCACTGTTATGAGAGCAGGTGCTAATGACTGCCATTAAATCGGTCTTTAATCCAAAGACAATCGCACACCTTGTTAAAGTTAAAGCATGTGCCAAGCATTCTTTCAGACTCAATGGGAAAAAGAGTCGAGCCCCTTTTATGTAGTAAAGACAGCTGGAAACAATGGAGGGATTGCCCAAGGCACATGGAAGGTCAGCTAAACTGGATGGGCTGAGGGGTTTGCTAGGTTGCAAATGCAGGGGCTAAGGCTTAGATTCACTGTAGGCACCTACGTCCAACTTTTAGATGCCACAGATATTCTCAAAAACACTGCTGAGCTTCTGCTAACTCTGTAGATGCCTAAGTTTCTGCCAGTAGCCATGTGCAAACCTGAATGAGTCCTGAAGCCAGCCCGCAGCTATTAAGCTGCTTGGAACCGTAATGCAGTGGCATTTCAGACTAGACATCCCTCTGCCTATGTTGCCCACAGGTCCCGATCCAGCCTTAATTGTTGGATTTGCTAACTTTTGATTGCTTGACTTTGTGACCTTAATGTTTTTTAACATTTTGTGTGTGTGTAATTTCTTACATTTTTAGAAAAGCACATTTTAAAAAAAACCAACAGAATTTCTATCATGTGGAACCATACTGACACCCACATAGGTCATCAGCAGGGCTGGAACCTTTAGATTCACAGCAAAACTCCTGCCATGTGAGCTAAGGCTGTAACTGAAAACAGTAGCAGGTCGTCATACTCTGTGTGGCCGTGCATTAGAAGAGGATGAGACACATAGTTTGTCAGGAATGATGAGACTCAGGCTAGGTCTACACTACCCGCCTGAATCGGCGGGTAGAAATCGATCTCTCGGGGATCGAATTATCGCGTCTCGTCGGGACGCGACAATCGATCCCCGAATCGACGCTCTTACTCCACCAGCGGAGGCGGGAGTAAGCACCGTCGATGGGGAGCCGCGGAGGTCGATTTTGCCGCCGTCCTCACAGCGGGGTAAGTCGGCTCCGATAGGTCGAATTCAGCTACGCTATTCGCATAGCTGAATTTGCGTATCTTAAAATGACACACCCCCCCCATAGTGAAGACCTGCCCTCAGGAATCTGGGGTTGCATTCCAGGTTCTGGAAGGAAGTGTGCTCTAGTGGACGAAGTCCCCTCTGCCTCTGTTCACCTCACTCCTGACCCCTTCTGCTTCCAGGGAGTAAAGAACAGAATCCTACACCATTAATGCAGCAGCTTTCCTCCCACTTCCCTGCAGCCTGTCCCTGTCCCAGTCTTCTCTCTCCTTCCCCCACCATAGTTCATTCTCCCCACAGCTTAGCCATCCCAATCAGACTCCATCCCCTTTGGCTTCAAAACCATAGTCTTCTATAATATGAGCTGAAGGAGAACCTCCATCAGTTGTAATAACATTGGAAAGTATCTGATTCCATCTAACACAGGACAGTGGAAAACATACATGCTAGACAGTGCATTAAAAATGCATTAAGTACTTTGCAGTATGCCCCTTCCTGCTTATGAAAGAGATAATTGTTGTTTAAAAGTGGTTGTATTTAAGGAAGTATCCAGGCTATTTGTCCCCAGAACAATAGAGATTAAAGTTTCTAGACCATCTCCTATCAAAATAACATGCTTCCCTTTGAATATGTCATTAGTACTGTTTTCCATCTGGCTGTTGGCAAAGATCTTGGATTTGCTCAGAAATGCTGAAAGTTCATCAATTACAGCACACATATGCCATTATCTCTCTTTTCTTTTACTAATATGATGTTTTCTTGGGGATGGGAGGGGGAGGCTGGTGTGAAAGAAAGATGTTTGACTGCTGTAATCTCTATGGCAATAATTATGTCTCAGTCCTGAATGCAAAATGGATGTAAAGCGTAACCTCATCTTTGAGAGTAAGGAGGAACCAGTATCCAGATACATGTAAGAATGCCAAAATAACCATTGTAACTCACCTGTGTTGACAGGTGAGTTACATGTAAGTAACTATCTGAGGCATTAGGAGGTACAGTGGAGGGATAATGTACCAGACTTTACCACCAGCAGACTGGGGCGGGGGTCACATGAATGAACCAAATTATGGAGCTCTGTCAATACTACACTTCACACACAGTCACTGCTAAACCTGGTCCTTGCCAATATCTCTTCCTTTCATGAGCACTCAAAATAAACAATATCATTCAAAACATTTGAAGAAAAAATTCAGTTTAGGAAAAATAAAGGCAAAACAACTGTGATCTGGCTAGCAGCATTGGGAAGAGGGTTAGGAGATTTAAAACTGACTCATTACACCACTAGTAAAAGTAGCATTAGAAAAGTAGAAAAAATGTTGCCAGGATAAACATTAATGTTTGCGTATAAGGCAGAGTGTAAACTCTCACACAGAAGACCTTTCCAGATGTGATGCCCATTAACTTATCAATAATCCTTACATTCGGGATTAATGTATTAACAATTGGCAGGAGCAATTATTTCATATTATTTTGAGGTGAAGGGAGTCAAATATTGCCTCTGATAACTGTACACTGCAACTCACTAGTATCCTTCATGGATCTCCTATTCAACATAGCTTATGTCCTCCCACCAGGTTTCAAAGTCTGGAGTTATTTTCCAAAAGTTCCAATTTCCTCTGAAAAGCTCTCTTTTTGCCAATCTCTTCTTGGTTATACCTACAAAACCAAAGAGGTTGCACAGGTGTATGCCCACAGAATGTGGCCCATGGTTTAGAATGTTTCTTGACAAGTCTCCCCCAAAAGTGCCACCATTGACCTTGGAGATAAAGCATCCCCTTTGTCTTCAACTTCTCAAATGTAAAAGCACACAGTACAATCAACAAATGTCTCTACTACTCTGTAACTTTTCAGATGTCAGTGAATCCTGCTTCTGATAATGACTACTCTGAAGATCACAGCTCAAAAGTACCCAGAGCAAAACATCAAAAATAAACATTCCCCCGTCCCCCCCCCAAGAGATTTATCCCTCTCCTCTTGTTTTGTCATCCACCAAAAAGAAAATTTTGAACCACGTAGATATACGTGGGCCAGACCCTCAGCTGATGTAAATCAACCTTGCTCTGACTTCAGTGGATCTTCACCCATTTACACCAGCTGGCGATCTAGCTCAATAAATGGGGTAACCCCATTATTACATATCCATAACTTCTGTCCTCAGAAAACCAAGTGACTGATCCAAATTAGAGGATACTGCAGGATAGAGAGAAATATCTTTCTTGAAATATGACTCCAGAAATTTCCCCACAGCCATGAAACATGTTGAATGGATCATATCCAGGCTGCCAGAAAAACACCAGACATTTGCAGGCCAGGTTGCTGAAAACAGAATTTGGCTCTTAAAAAAATACATCTTTTATTTTAACTATTGGTGTTTTATAAGTGTGTTCCTTTAAAAACAAGCCCTGCTCATCTGAGGTAGCATTTGCACAACGTGTTGCTATGACTACCTTAGAAGTACATGTTTTTAATGAATAGTAGAGCAAAAAAATCAAGTAAAAACCTATGTAAATGGCAATTAGTCTTGCCTTTGCAAAGAGAAGTTAAGCTCTGACCTTTCTGAAAACATCCATAACCTCTCTTTTGGATATGAATAGATATACTGTTAAGTTAAAAATCTTTTTTAAAAAAAAATCCTTACTTGGCTCCTTGTTTAGCTTCTCCACCCTTAAATGCTAAACAGTGAGATATCCACTTATCACGAAGGAAAACAAGAACACCAGCAGCCTTTGCTCTGCTTCTCTGAGAAAAAGAGCATTCCATGTTTTCACTGCGTACCCTCCATAAAAAGCTAATACTAATGGTGTCTTTTCTGGATTTGACCCTTAATACATATGGCATAAAGGAACTTTTGGTTAAGTTTGAACTAGGGTTACCATCTTTAACAAATAAAAAAAGAGGACCCTCCACGGGGCCCTGGCCCCACCCATTTCCCCACCCACAGCCCCGGCCTAACCCCGCCCCTTCCCTGCCCTAACTCTGCCCCCTCCTCCCTCCTACTCCCAGCCACGCGAAAAGGGCTGCCCGAGCGCTACCGGCTTCACGGTTTGCCGGGCAGCCCCCAGACCCGGCGCCCCCGGCCGGCGCTTCCCCAGCTCAGCTGGAGCCCAGGACGGGAAGCGCCCAGCCGGGGGCGCAGG